>NC_022034.1:41108210-41136879 GCF_000317375.1 Microtus ochrogaster | reverse complement strand
TGCCCATATTTTCATTTTCATTAGTATTGCTTGTTTCTCTGCCCTGTTTTGTAATAACAACACAGAAACTGCCTCACCCTATCTATACCTTGATAGAATTAAGAGAGAGATGCAAAATTTGACCTAAATATGAAATATAGTCAGTCAAAATCCAATTCTGGTGAAGATAGTGGCAAACTGTTATGATGGAGTTATTATTGAGCTATTCTATATTATCCCTCATGAAGAAGATTTTACAAAGCTGAGAAGAGTTACTCACTGCTATGACCCCAGCGTATGGGAGGCTGAAGTAAGAGGATGGCCAAGAGTTAAAGTCCAGCCTTCTTTACATAGTGAATGAATAGCAGGTTAGCTAGGGTGCACAGTGATCCTAGAATTAATGCTTGTAAGCATGCAGAAGAGTTTTGGGGATAGCATAAGATTTAAATCTGTGCCGTAAGTAAGTAAGACCTGTATTTACCCAATGTGACCAGGCACCTTCCCACTGTTGAGGGCTCATACTCAACAAAAACCTAAGTAAAGAGAAAGGGAGAGAGAAAGAATGCTAGATGTTAGTAAACAGTGTGGGTGTTGTTGTTTGTTTGTTTATTTGTTGTTGTTTCTTTGAAACCATCATGTAGGAGAAAGACAGAGTGGAGGAAGTATGTCATTGGGTCATGTCCTTAGGTGTTAGACTGTAGCATCTTTTTATATCCACCTTTTTTTTCTGCTTCCTGGCTGCAGCATTGTCTGCTGCTTTGCTGTTCTCCTTCGACCACGGAAGACTAAGGTGAACCTCTGAAAGTGTGAGCCAAGGTAAAATTGTCCTCCCTTGGTCCTGCCAGTGTTCTACCACACAGGCAAGAAAATTAACAAATATGGATAACAAACTAATGTATGTAGGGTTAAGCCCAGCCTTAGGGGGCGTGTTTGCCTTGGGCTAATGCTTACCTATAAATCTGCCGGGTGTGCACCCAGCCGCCCCTTCTGCTTCCTGTTCTCCGCGGGAACCGACGTACTATAAGTCTATTTCCCCATTAAAGCTGTATATATTTTTTACAATCTGTCTGCATTTGTTTAAGCCGTTACAAATGTATATGGTTTTCTTCATCGTTTTTAAGAGTCTTATAAAAAACAGAATACTCAAAGTGACACAATACGTTACCATAAAGTTCTACATTACTTTGAGGTTAATGTATACCTAGTAATTTGAGGTAGATAATGTTGAATAATTAAGGAAAGTTATACAAGCATATAGGCACAAAGAACCTGAAGGAGGCAAACATGGCGATGCCCACCTCTCTTCACTTGGGAGGCAGAGGCAGGAGGATCTCAAGTTTGAGAACAACTTAGGCTTCTTGGCACTCTATTTCAGACACATAGCAATAATAATAACTAAGTAAGTAATACAACTTCTAACCTTAAGTTCCACTTTATAGAAATGTTCATGTTATCCACACATTGTATGCTAAGGAGATAAGCCACCAGCTCACTTTCATAGTTGAAGAAAAACTACTTCCCAAACACAACACAATATCTTATATAAACAAGTAAACAAAATTATTGAAACTTCCTTAAGAATGAAGTAGTTCCTCCTTGAATGAGAAAAAAAAAGTCTACCTTTTTTCTAATGAAAAACATTAGGGCATCCTTGCTGTAGTCAATTATTTTCAAGAACAATTTCCAGGTGGGTCCATATATGTTTTTCTTTGGGTTCACCTTATTACTTAGCTTCTCTAGGATCATGAACAATAGGCTCAATGTCTGTTGTTTATAGCTATTATCCACTTATGAGTGAGTACATACCATATTCCTTTTTTGCGGTCTGGGTTACCTCACTCAAGTTATAGACCCACCTGAAATTGGAAACAGACAAGACTGCCCGACAAAATTGGGAGAATGGGGGTGGGGGTAAAAGGAAAAGGAGAAGGGGAAGAGAAAGGGAGAAGGGGGGATAAGGAGAACTTGAGGGAATGGATGGAGGAAGGACAGATTTGAGAAAAGGAAAGAGATATCTTGATTGAGGGAGCCATTGTGGTGTTAGCAAGTGTAGGGGAAGCCCCAGCCAATCACCTTGCTTGTAGGGCGGGGTCCACTGAGGATATTTTTTACTAATAATTATGCTGGTGTGCTCCCCTCCCTTCCTTTCTGCTTTCCTGTTCTCCCCGGGAACCTCGGGTTCTGTAAGTCTTTTCCTAATTAAAACTGAATATTTTATTATAATTTCTGTCTGCCATTCATTTACGCCGCTACATTTTGGTGCCCAACGTGGGGCTCTTTGCCTCTACCCCTGCGCGGCCTGGGGTGCAGGCTTGAATTTTAGTTTGAGAGAGCTGCACCCCCCTATCTCGCAGCTCTCTTCCTGGGTCCTAACTACACAGCATGCTCCCGGGCAGCAGCTGTGTACTAAAAAACAGCCGGGCGCCTGGCAACTGGGCTTCCCCTACAAGCAAGTAACTTGGCTGTAGAAAAATTCTCAGGAATCCACAAGGATGACCCCAGCTAAGATCCTATGCAATAGAGGAGAGGGTGCCCAAACTGGCTTTGCCCTGTATTCATATTGATTCATATCTTAAATATCACCATAGAACCTTCGTCAAAAACAGATGGAAAAAGAGGCAGAGTCCCACATCAGAGCACTGTACTGAGCTCCCAAGGTCCAGTTGAAGAGTAGAAGGAATGAGAATATAAGCAAAGAGGTCAAGCCCATGAAGGGTTCATCCACTGAAACAGTTTACTTGAGCTAATGGACTGGGAAGGAACAAGCATAGGACCAAACTAGTCCCTCTGAATGTGGTTGACAGTGTATGGCTGGGGCAGACTGAGAGGCTACGGGCAGTAGCACTGGGATTTATCTCAACTGCATGTACTACCCAGCATGATTCAACCATTTTATTGGAGGTATTTGTTAATAACAAAAGGAAGTGCATAAAAACATACTTTGGGGAAGGAAGGGAGCAATCTTGTTGTTATGTTTAGAAGTGAAATAATCATACTTATGCGGAAAATTCAAATAGTATGTAAATTACTGCAATAAATGTAAATAATTTAATGGGGTAGCAGGTTAAAATCAACATAAATAGTCTTTTCATGTACAAACAAAAAATTACTAAAACCCTATTTATGAGAACAGATGTGTGTATATTTGTAGGTTGACAGATTACGTACACAGCTATGCTAATATACATCTGTGTCGTATCCAGAGCCTCTGGGTGCTGGAAACCTGACTACAGTTGGCAAGAGAAGGAAGACAAACACACAGAGTGGAGGAGGGGAGGGCTGTGCTTGCTCTGATGGAGCACACCAACTATGGCAACACCTAGGAACCTAGCAGATTTATTCCGCACAGTACAGTAGGAGGTCTCTGTCGGAGAGCATTATCAGGCTGTAGACATCTGGAGAAGGAAGCTGCAACGGCTAGTCTTTGTACACACTGTCAGCGTTCACACTGGGTCAGAGAAAGGCTTTGCCAATTCTGAGCTGAACCCATACGGGGAAGACTTTGCTGTTCCCGTGGGTCTGAGGCATCGGTCCTTGACATAGCTGTGCCTGTGTCAGACAATATGCATTCACTCTATACTGCGTCCATTTTTCACACATTCACTCAAGGCTTCTGCAGCACATGTGCACATATCTAGAAATAAACTTAACAAGAAGCATACAAAAACTACTGTGAAAAACCACGATGCATCATTAAGCTTGGAAAGGAAGGGCTGAGGATAGGTTAGACTTGGAAAGTGCAGTCTGATGCAAGGAAGACATCAACATTCCTTTAACTAATTTATACATTTAAGGTAAATGCTCTAGAAATGTCATTATGAATTTTTTCTCTTGAACTATAAAGGATTATTACAAAGTTAATTTCAGAGTGAGTAAAAAGTAACATAAAGATCTGAACAAAAAAGACTAATGTCTGAGAGAACTTGCACCCCCATATATTAAAATGTATTTTAAAAGCCTCAGCAATTAAAATGATAATGCTCAAATAATCAGATAGGTAAGAGACATGAAATTAAAATGCATGTGTACATCCAACTGTTACAGAAACAAGCATGACAAAGTAAGTAGCACCTCATATGAGTAAGGAGACAGCAAGAGGTTGTGAAAGTGGTGTAGGCATAGCCTACTAGCAGGAGTGGGCCCATTCTTCATAGTATGTGTCAGTGGTTCAAAGCAAATGGTCCACCTGCTTGATGTCTGAAGGAAAGAGACGTCTCAAGGGGTAAAGTGCTTGCTGCACAGGCATGAGAACCTAAGTTCTGATCCCCAAACCCACGTTAAGAAAAGACAGAAATCCAGACAGGACTGCACCTGAAACCCCAGCACTGGAGAGTGTAGACAGGCTGATTCTGGGACTCAGTCACCAGTCAGTCTAGATGAAACAGAATTACAGGCTACTGAGAGGTTGTGTCAAAAAAAATTAGGTGGAGATCTAAGTGAGGAAGCCACACTCACACATGCACACACACGTGTATTGTTCAATTTACTAAGTGACAAAATCAGGCATAGGCAACAGCAATGCATTACAAAGTGTGAATGGTCTATCCATGATTAAACCTACTCTATAATGAAACACATTAGAAGTCACATGACCAGACCTTCTGGAATCCCAGCCCAAATCATGCTTGCACCCATTCCACAGGCTCATCTCCCTGAAGGAAAGAGTTCAAACACATGCCAGTCAGGGAGTAGGAAGAAGTGAGGGGCTGCTTTACCAAGGTTTTTTTCTTTTTTTATTGCTTTGAGTGCATTTTCACACGGGGAGAGAGTAGATGGAATCTAGTGGTAGAATCAATATGCAAAAAGTTGTTAAAACTACATACATGGATGGTTATTACAATATTGTTTTAATTACTAGCTATGGATAATAACTTTGAAAAGGTATTTAAATGCAAAATTGAGGTGAAGAGAGAGATGGTGGGCCATACGGAAGTTCTCAGTGATACCCCACACTACTAGGCTTCGGTAGTAGATGTCATTGCTTGGACTGTAATTGCCTGTTTTTCCATTTCCAAGTTAACTGACCTACCAAGAAATTCCCTGAAATGAATAGCAGTGGCGTGGAATGTCATGGCATTCAGAGATTTTGTGTGCAAGAGGTCATTTTAGGCCTATCATAATGGCAAGACGCCACTGCTGAATTAAACTGTGAGAATGAATGATGTCTTTATGCTCAAAACTAAAAGCTCACAATATATTTATTGTCCTATTGCTAAAAAATGCTCAGTTTGTAACCCATTCCTTTTTCGCTTTAATGGAGTACTCTCTCAACTGTACAGAAATGCAAGTGGAATCAACATCATGAAATATAAAGACAACTCAAAGGTCTCCTACTTTACAAATCTGAAAACTGGATCTTCTTGGGTTCTTGGGAACTGAGCAGAGAAACAAACATAAGAGATGCCCAACCCCCCCTCTACTGTTTCTTCTACGACCTGACATAAAAGCACCCTAGTATTTCCCACAAACCCATCCATCCAGTCAGCAAATGAAAATTCTCCAAAGAACATTGAAGCAAACTTTGCCCCTCAGGTGACTTTCTAGTTAGCTTCATCTCCCCTGTCACCCTGAGAAGACTTAAAAAGAGCCTTTTGTGTCTTTATTTTGCCAGGTCTGTCATGGAGCCTGACAAACAGCATTCAAAATATATGCTCAGTGGAAAATAAAAAGATGTCACAGATGCACCAAAATTTCTAGAGCTCTTCCTGAAAGCAAAATGACTGCCATGTTTCATCAAAAAGATAAAAGAGGAAAAGTGTTTCTAGCATACGAAAGTAATTAAATTTGAGCATTGGGTTTTGTTTGCCTTGTGAAAGCAATTTACTCACTTCAAGTAGTTCAGGTTGTTATCCATAGTGTCTGAGGCTTCGTTTCATGTATCTATGGCTCATTAAAAACCCAACACATAACTGTACTTAGTAACCCTAGTAATGAAGAAAATCTGTCTTAATGCTACCATGTAAAGTTTTACAGTTCAAAACTGGAATA
The DNA here is from genome assembly GCF_000317375.1 of Microtus ochrogaster. Lineage (NCBI taxonomy): Eukaryota > Metazoa > Chordata > Mammalia > Rodentia > Cricetidae > Microtus > Microtus ochrogaster. Next base: position 41,130,912 of record NC_022034.1, on the reverse strand, counting down.
TCTGCACCAATTATATCATTCTTTCTCCCAAAGAGAAATTATGTTTGTCAACGATGTTTTTAACTTCCTATCTAAATTTATTTTTATGCCTAAAATCAATTATATAATTTCTTAAAGACTTAATTAAAGGCGATTATCAGATGTATTTTATTTGAGGGGAAATATATTTTCATTCTTATGTGTGTTGTCTCAAGTATCTAGGAAAATTCTGTGAATGTGAATGCTGTCAAGTGAATCCAATAAAACATTTACTGCTCCAGGTAAATGAGTTACAGCAAATTAAGTAACTCATTTTTGTGTTTACGAGGGCTTTTTAGTGCACCCTTGTGGCAAAGTAATAAATTACAAATGCAACATTCAGAAAAAGTCCTGAGCATAAGGCCAGAGAAGCAAGGAGTATACTGCGTTCAGGAAGCTTTCAACTACTGCCTGGTCACAGAAAGAAAAACAAAAGCAAGTTAGTACTGCTTTATAGGACACATGTCACAGATAAATAACATGACTTAAGGCAAAAGGACAAGCTTAAGTTTTTAAGAGACAAGTGGAAAATAGGCATATTGGTTCATCCCTCTAAACCCAGCATGGTGGATCCTGAAGCATGTGGATTTCTGTGAATTCCAGGCCATCCTGGGCTACCTAGCAAGTTTTGGGGCAGTCTGACATATAGAGTGAGAGTTTATGTCCCAAACAAACAAGCAGATAAACAAAAAAAAAAACATTAATTCATTTCCAAATTGCCTGTTCAAATGCCCATCCATCATATGAGAAAATGGCATTTGGACAACACTTTCTTTCAAATTGTCAACTCTCTTCACAACTCCAATCTTGTTGTTTATTTGTTCATTTATTTGTTTTAACTGAACATGAGAAATACTTGTCCTGTGTGAAAGTGGATGTTTTTTCTCATATTAACACATATACCCAGTACAAACATCCTGCCAAGTGTCATTAGGAACATCTTGCTCATCTTGAGAAACAACAAGAAATCTTCATAAATGGAAATTTAAATCAGTATATGAGATGTTCTCACAAAGATTGAGACAATATACTTTTCAAGGATAAATAGCAAAGTCATATTTTCTTCTCCGTGTGTTTATGTATTGCATGTGTACGTGGCACATGCACATGAACAATGACCTCTGTGCCTTAAAGTCAGAAGAGGTTGAACATCTTCCTCTCTTGCTCTCCACATTATAGTCTAGAGGCATGGTCCACTGTGAACCTACAATTTCCCTTTTCAGCTGGGATGTATGGTCAGAGAGCTCTTGGTATCCACCCGTTTCTGCCTCCAAATGCTAAAATGACACAGCTACATTTGCCTTCTCTCCTGTTTTTATTTTCATGTGCTTGTGTGCTGTGCACCTCTGTGTGCATGTGTGCGGACACTTGCATGCATGAGAATGTGTGTGTTGGGGGGGGTGCACATGTAGATGGAAGGCTATGGTCAGTGTTGAATAATCTCCCATCAGTCACTCTTCCACCTTATTGAAAGGGAAGAATCTCTCAATCAAACACAAACATGGCTGGTCTCAATAACCTGCAAACTCTGTGGTTGACCTGTCTCAGTCCTCCAAGGTTGGACTCAGGTGGGCTTCAATGGCTACCCAGAATGCATGTGGGAGCTTAGGATTTAAAATCACATCCTCACTATTGCATAGCAAACAATCTCCTCAGCATCATATATGACTTGTTACATCCTTCCTGGGCCTCATGATTACCCGTACCCACTGAGTCATCTCCCTGAGCCCCAAAAGTTATATTTTGAAAAGCAAGAAGATACCTACACATAATTCAGAAAATCAGTGACAGAGAGATGGAGAAAGAGTGGAGAAGAAAACCATGAAGAAGCAGGCCATTGGGTTTCTAATTTCAGAACGGATGTCGGGTTAATTTCTATTTATTACATTATCACTTACACATAAAAACATGAATAAATAAAGTACACTGGAGTCTCCAAAGACAGTGCCTGACAAAACAAAGATAAAAATGCTGTGCCACTGGCTACAAACAACAGAACAATAAAACAGAAGACAAACATAATTAATGTCACTTTCTGCACATTATAAAACATAACAGGAGGTATGGTGTGGTTAGGCAGTGCAGAATCTCAACTTGCTGTAAATTATTAATTGATCATTTTATGGTCTGTCCCATACAGGTGCCTGCAGCAGACATCACATGCCCATTGTTAAACTCTGTGCCAATCCAAAATCAAGTACACAGCTTAGTAAATACATTATGACTAATGGTATATTATTCAAATATTAAGGTTAATCTAACGGTAAGATTTTTTTATAATTTAAGGCAGAGAATATATTATTTTCAAAAATATTTATTCTAGACATATGACACACAATGCCTTTGTGAAAAACAGCATTATCATACTCACGGGCATGTAGCTAAGGATAAAACATATATTTTGCATCTGTGGACACCTGAGATAAACTCTCAGCATAGTTTTTTTTAAAAGCACTTATGTACAGATTTAATTTATATATTTAAAATATATCTGAGAGCATAGTTTGATGTTAACAACTAAAATGTCATTGTTTCATATTAAAATATCTGCTATATAGGACTATTTTTTCCATTTATTTTTAGCATTTAATTTTTAAAGGTAGGCTAGAGCCAGCTTGTCTTATCACTTCAATAGTCTCTGTTTAGTGACTTGTAATAGGACTAGGAATCCTACCCACCCCGAGTCAAGACAAATAGTCTTTGTCTCATCAAGAGAATCTGGTGTCATGAGAAAAAGCCAAGGAATCTGGAACCTAAGATGGCCCATGAGTGCTGAAAGGGTTATGAACAATGTCAGCTGGCTAGTGGAAACAGGAGAAGGCCTTTCGTAGAATAGAGTGGAGTGACCATGCCGGTCTTAAATTGGGTGATATCTGTCTCTAAATGGAAAGTCCTGATATTCAGTGGGAATGATAAATGCAGAGAATGGGTGGATTAAACTCTACAGAACCTGAAGGTTCTTAAAACAAGTACACAAATAATTACCCAGTATGAAATAAAGAACTTGAGAAGGTAAGCATTGCATAATTTTCTTAGGAACTCATTAAACTCCTTTTAATAAGTGCTTAAGGTTTCTAGTATTAATTCCATCTTCCGTTCTCCAATCCCAGGTTATGAGAAGTAAAAGATATTTTTCATTTATCCATTGAGTGGCAGACACAGTGTTAAACATGGAGTAATTATAGTGTAGAAGTCCTCTATTCAAGGGCAAATAGAAGATAGTTAAAAATGAATTGTGAGTAGAGAGAAGAGTTTGGATATATAAATGTCTAAAGATGAAAGACCACCTTGCTGCCTTCAAAAAGCTCCATGCTCAGTGAAGTCAGCACATAGACAATGAACATGAGTGTGGTGAGGTCATAGCACTAGATTTATGAAGAATCTTCTACTAGACATCTCCACTATATAGCTCTTGAGGCCATATATATTCCAGAATATCTATGAACATTGTTCAACACATCTGTAGTAGACAATATCACATCACAATGTCAAAGAAGTAGACACTCCTGTACCACCTTAAGCTTTTATTAGACTCTTCCCTTAGTGCTAAAATACCATGAAAAATCATGGAATTGTATCTTGAAGAACCACCCCCGCCCTCACACACACACACAAAATTTACTACAATGGAATAAAAAGAGAATCATGAAGTGTTAAAATATCTAATAGGATTAGAATGGTAAGGAGTTTTACACTGGCTAAGGAGTTTTAAGGACAGGGTGTCTTTATTTGAAACAACCACAACAGCATACAAAATGTGAGAAACATGGAACAGCATGTATCCAATCCTTTGCTATCACAGGAAAAGGTCACACAGAGAAGTCCATTATGCTACTGCTATAGCCTAGTGCCTGGTCTCTCAAGTCTCCATATAGAGAAAGGGTTCAAAGTAGGAGGCTGGCAACTTTCCTCAGTGGAGATAAAAAGGACAGAAAATTCAAGCTTGGGAGAGACATAGAGATTATCATCGAGAAGAAATCTTCACAGTGAGGGAATTCTAGGGAGAGGATGAGTTTGAAGGAGTATGAGTACGAATGTGAGGAGACCAACAAAGGCTAAGAAAAAGCATTTAAATAAAAAAATTAAAACAGCTTTAAACTTTAAAAAGCATTGGAAACTGAATATAGTCGGGTACAGTGGTAGCACCAGCAGTTGGGAAGGGAGACACAGGTGAGTAAAAGTTCAAGGTCCTTCCTTGTCTACCTACAGGGTTCAGTGCAGCCTGGAATACTGAAGGCCCTGTCCAAAGGGAAAGGAATGGGAAAGGAAGGAAGGAAGAAAATGGGAAAGATGGAGGGGGCATTAGAGGAGTCCATCCATATGTGGAACAAAGGACCAAAAATAAGGTGTCTTCTCATCAAGCAGCCTAGTGAAGCACAGAACATAATACACCACTTAGAAGGGTTTGCTTCTGTAGTCACTTAACATAAATCCTAAGGCTTTATGGTTAATCAATTGTTTTAATTAGAGTAAGACCATAATGAATCAGCAGTATATGAGAAATCCTATTTTTGAAACAGCCAACAAAATTTTAGCATTAACTATTCCAATAGACTTATGCCATCTCACTGTGGCTTTGAATTTGTGTATTTCTATGACAGCTATGATAAAGACCATTCGTGTTTGCCAATTTGATAAATCCATTGAAGAAGTATGTATCAACATTTTTATATATTTTCTAATCCAATATTTAAATTCTTATTTGAGTTATGAGTACCAGGATATTTGCTATGAGATAGTATCTCCTACATATGACAAGAAAGCTACATGCATGAAATCTCAGCAATGTGATCATCTATGCAAGAGCAATACAATAACGATGGTAGTTCACACGCCAACATGGGGGGAGAAATCTCACAAGGCCCCACTCTTAGATGAAGAACTCTAAATAGTTAATGGCTAAGCTACTGATAGAGTGAGATTCAATGGTGCAGTGATGAGGCCCCAGAAAGTTATCCAATTCTCTGTGGCCAGCTCTAAATATATATACACATAGGAATAATAGCTAAAGAAGAAGAGATACATCAAAGAAACTTTCCCTTTGCAGCAAACGGAGACCATCACAGAAAGCTACAACTGGTCAAATTACAGAGAACAATCAATTGTAGGGTGCACAGCCCCAATGGATACATTTACAACACAACTCCTGCACCTAAGACTCAGGAAATATTGCAGAAGAGGCAGTGGAAAGATTGTAAGAAGCAGTAAAAGACACACATCTGCTGAAGATTTTTTTTCTCCTAGAATTTCAAGAAAGCTATGCTCACAATACTGCAACAATAAGGTTGACTAAACAAGTCCCAAACAAGGACAACACTTATAGGCCTGCTAACATGGAAGGAAGTGATATTTTTGGGCCCCATCCATAAATGGGGAACTGCAGACTGACTGCTGAAAAGGAGAATTAATCTTCTCCAGGGATAAGCTCCCTAAACCCCCCAAGCTGGCTGTATGATAACAAATGGTCAACCCTGAAATCATATATGTACAAGTAACACAAAGAGATTCAACAGAATGTATTTACATGTGTGTGTGTCTGTGTGGGTGTGTGTGCATGTGTCGGTGTGTGAAGCAATAGTAATTAAAGAATGAAGGTTATGAATTTAAGATGAAGTTGGAACACAAGATGAGTTGGAAGTGGAAGGTATACTAATGATGTGAATACATTACTCATTACTCATGTATAAAATTCTCAAAAAGTAAATAATTAATAAATAATATATCTTATTTGTTATGCATATGATTTATTAATAGACTCTCCCAGCTAACTACTTTTGTTCATCTTACAGGAATAAAAGATTCTTTGCACAGTAAACATTTTAATTTTTTGTGAAACAGAACTTACTGTGTTTTTCTTGAAGAATGCTTTTTGTATTTTATCTAGGAAGTTTCTACCTAATCGTAGCTCATGAAGAACTTCCATTATATTATCTTGCCTTATGTTTTAGATCAATGCTCCACTTTGAGCAATTTGGAAAAAGTTCTTTACTTTGTTGTTACTAGTCCACTGATGTTACATGATCACAGACCATTAGTTAAAAACATCTCCTCGACCTCTACATTATTTCCCAGTGCTGACAAACGTCTCCTGTGCACATTAGAACACATCTATTCCTCTGTTATCGCATCCATCAGTGTAGCTGTCTCGCTGCAATGACTCTGTATTGTAAATGGGGAGGTGGGAGTCCACTTAACATGCTTGTCTATGCCTACACAAACATTCTGTTGTTCACTTCAACACACAACAAAAAAAAATGTTTAATCTACACATTGGATTGAAAAAAATTCTATGAAATTATCAGAAATTTCCTCAAGAGATGATGGACACTAAAAAGAAATCCCACACTAGCTCAGAATTGAGTATAATAAAGGGTTATTTATTTAGAGGTAGACTCACAGATCATAGTCTTCTTCACGGGGAACAGGAACAGAATTCAGCAGCTGGAAGAGAAAGTGACCACATGCTTTACATCAGCATCTATAGTATTAGAGACCACGCCCAAGTATCTTAAATGCTACTGATTGAAAGAGTTCCTACAGTACTCAAGTATAAGCAATTATATGAATGGAAAAGGGCAATAACTCAAGAATTAGGTGCAAGAATATTTAAGAATTTTTTATGATAAAAATGGTGTTTAATGTAAATGTGTAAAGATTTTAACTAGCTTTTTTTTTTTTACAATTGCATTCACTATTTCAAATAAAAAAAGCTAAACCCTCATCTCATATCATTACTGTTGGAGGAAGGGCCGCTTGTTGGTTCCCAGCTGCTTATCCCCCAAATAATCGCACAGAAACTGTATTAATTAAATTACTGCTTGGCCCATTAGCTCTAGCTTCTTATTGGCTAACTCTTACATATTAATTTAATCTATTTCTACTAATCCAATCTGTGTATCACCATGTAACAGTGGCTTATCAGCAAAGTTTCCACACGTCTGATTCTGGCATTGGCTCCATGGCATCTCCCTAACTCTGCCCTTCTTTCTCCCAGAATTCAGCCTAGCTTTCCATGCCTACCTAAGTTCTGCCTTGCTATAGGTCCAAGGCAGCTTCTTTATTCATTAATGGCAATCACAGCACACAGAGGGGACTCCCACATCACCCTTGCTTTTCCATTTAAATAAAAAGGAAGGTTTTAACTTTAATGTGGTAAAATTACATATTACAAAACAGGTATCAAGCAAGAATTACAGTTACAATATTTCTATTTACTTTATCTTTTATTATAACTAAGGAAAACTATAACTATGACTATTTCTCAACTTCATCAAAGACTCCAGAAGGATATAATATTACCTAAGTAAACAGGAAGTACTTTGTTACCAATTTGCAAAACTCTAGAATTGACAGAGACATCTCATTGCCTGGACAGTCACCTAAAGTTTTTCTGTACCTTTGGGGTATCCATCTTCAGTGTACTGGCCCATAGTATACAGCAGACTTTTCAATGAAGCAAGAAATTTCAAGGACAGCTCCACCTATATTGGCAGTTTGTCAGTCACTTTCTTCTGTGTCCTGCAGAATGTCTGACAGACTCTTCATGTAGTAGGAACCCCAAAGGATCATCCCACCTTTAGGCAAGTTCAGCAGTCATTTTTCTGTCCTGCATGTCCAGTCCAGTTTATCAAGCAGTCCAGGAAAGAGCAGTTTCTTGCCCAAATAGCTAACAAACTCCATAAGGAGCCTCTTCGATTCCCATCTTCCTCTTGAAGCAATTGGTGCTGCCAGAAGCAGATGTGTCTTACTGTCATAAAAAATCCTAAGTTCTTAAAACATTTTAAATTTCATATTTTGAAGGTTTCTAAAAGATTTTAAGAAATCTGAAATGTATCTCTGTATATCTAGAAAATCTAATTAATATGACTATAAGCTTGACTATTATGAATGACTACCTATATTTCTTAATTATATGTTACATTTTTAAATGAACTATAAAATCACAACATATTAATCAAGAACAGAAATATATATATATATATATAACATGACTGACCTTAAATTTGTATCAATATACCAAGTTCTATACCAATGAAAATTATTCATATCTATATCATACCCTCTTTAAGTATAAAGAAACATTTATAGACAATATTTGGGAATATGGGCATAGTTTTATCCAAACCACTTTCTGCTGTTTGGGGGCACTGCTAATCAGGTCTTTCATGGTGCATCCTGTGTGCTGGTTTGTCTCATTCAGCAGATGGGCAAAATAATTTTAGGGGGTTATTCATGGAGACATTTCAGGGGGTCATGTTTTATCAAACCATATTAGTCTGGGAGAATTTCACAAGTTATCATCCTTTGTGGAAACAAAAGAGAAACCTCTTTTGCAAAGCAATATATCCTTAGACTCAAATTTTGAAAATAAGTTACCTTTATAACATATATGCTAGTTTAGCTTAGCAGCCCATACAATGAAATGTCTCTCTGTACATAGGTCTTTCACAGTCAAAAAATTCAAAGAAGACACAGTAATGTACATAATCCAGACTCTGTATATATCCCAACTTATATGGCTTTTTTTTACTCTATTACTCTGTTTCTTTAAAGGCTTTGTTTTATTTTTTTTAAACCATTTACTTCTTTTCCAACTCTCTATACTCTTTTGCTTCTCTTTCCCAAGCATACATACAAATCCAATACTATGATCCATTTAGAAGTCTTTATGTCTGAATCTGTCCTACTGTGTATCTGTAATTCTTTACTGTCTGAAAGTACTTCTTAAAATGCTAAGTGCTTCTTAAAGCCTTAAGCTGCATCATTGCTAGGGGTAATATGGAAGTTCCTGTTTGACCTATCCAGTTCAGCATGGCAGAGCTGCTAGCACCTTTGAGCCATGCACACTGCCCTACTTCTAGGCACATAACTGGTACATGCCACCACTAAGCAAGCTGCAGCAGTCTGCTCACAAACCCCACTCAAATGCTCTGTACCCAGACCTCCTGGACGAAAGAGCCAGAGTTTGCACTGGCAGCATGACCCAGAAAGCTGTCTTTTCAAAACTGTGGCTTATTTTCTGCTATGACTGAATCAGGAAAACTTCTCTAAAATGAGCCATGCTGCTGCCTGCTTCTAGACAGCAGAGCCCAGCCAAGAAAATGTCACTTCCAAACCATGCTCAACTCTGTTCTTTTGTGACCAGGATTCCCCTTCAAGCCCTCCCAGGTTTTACATGGATTCAACTAGCCACTTTGGCACCAATTTGTTGCAGGAAGGCCCTTGTGGGTTCCCAGCTGCTTAGCCCTGAAATAATCCCACAAAACCTGTATTAATTAAATCACTGCTTGGCCCATTAGCTCTAGCTTCTTATTGGCTAACTCTTGCATCTTAATTTAATCCATTTCTATTAATCAGTATAGTGCCATGTGGCAGTGGCTTACCAGTAAAGTTTCCGCATGTCTGACTCTGGTGGCAACTCCATGGTATCCCTAACTCTACTCATCTTTCTCCCAGCATTAAGCTTAGCTTTCCATGCCTACCTAAGTCCTGCCTTGCTATAGGTCCAAAACAGTTTCTTTATTCATTAATGGTAATCACAGCACACAGCAGCGACTCCCACATCACATCACCTGGAATGATTTGGAGGATAAAAATTCTCCAAGATGGAGCTGCAATATGCAACTGGCCTTTTCACAATAAATAGTCAAACATAAGACAAAATAACACAAAACAACTGAGAGACACAATAGGCAGACAGGCATACAGATAGAACAAGCTGGTGAGTCATACATTGCCCCTTAATATCTATATGGACCTAGTACAGAAGATCCTAAGTAGAACATAATAATTTAGATGAGTGAAAGGAGTAAAAACTGATCTTAGTTGAGGTGCAAGAGGCTGCAGAGCAGTGTGGGACTGAAGGATGCACATAGAAATATGCACCATGAGTCTAGGGACTCTATATGATTGCAAAGGCAAGTAAAGTGCCCTGAAGCTTAGGATGTGCTGCTACCAGAAGGAGTTTGGGCCCTCTATGAGGAAGATATCATAGCAGAATTACAGGTGCTAAAGATTTTCTAAGAGATATACCATTAGGGAAAGTAAATAATGCTTCTGAGGATACAGGTCAGCCTTCACACAGATGGTTGATCTTGACCTCAGAAAAGAAAAAAAATACTAGTATAAAATCTCTGCACATAGCTCCACAAATGTTCCAGTCTTGGTTGTGGGAAATCTCTGTGCCACAGTCAACTACTGGAGCAATTTCATGTCTTACTTAATGGGCCTTCATGTGTTCCCCTGTTGTTCTCATTCCTTGGCCCTTTTGGTGAACCTGTTGTTTTATTCACAGGGACATCTGGAACAGCACTTCTTGATATGTGAATCTCAGTGGCACATGTTGTAACCTTTGACAATCTACTGCTTCATGTACACCATCTGCTTTGCTATAGTTTGAAATCTCTGTAGATTCTGTGCACATATCGTCTCAAGGAGAAATTTGGAAACTAGAGTAAGGTGCAATGGAGAAAGGCTCACAAGTATCTGGGGATGCATGAGCTTTTCAAAAAAGGCTCAGTGGTCCCTGCTCCATTGTCCTTTTCACATTCTCCCACAAGCTGAGCTATCTTTTGGCTGGTCTTGGAGATGTAGCTGATGTTGTGACAAAAATTTTATCATTGACAAAGACATATCAACAAAAGAAATAATGCAGACAGAAAAAGTGGACTCAAACATATAAAGGCTTATTGTATGGTATAAATGTGACAACTTGAATGAAGAAAACATATACCTTCTATAAAAACACCCGAAGTTTGCTTGAGAAAAAAAAAATAAGAACATTGAAAAGGCTAAATTTCCTGGAACATTTTAACTTATTCTCAACTCATTTTGCCACAAAGAAAGTTCCAGAACAAAAGCATTTAATGATATCTATTAAATACATCGAGAAAATTAAAATTTAGTAATGAAAATGAATCATAGAAAATATATTCCTCAAATGATTTTATAGGGTAATATTAACATGATATGGAAAACTGTCAGAACTCAAAGAAGAAGGGAAAGAAGTGGAGGTAAAAATATCATATCCTTTCATAAATAGGTGAAAAACTCAAATATTAGTGACTCTGGTCAAAAGTTAACTCCATAAATTCACACAACGATAATGGGAAGGTAAAAAAGCAGTGTTTTTTTCCAGGAAGTCAATGTTGGTTTAACATTTAAAAGTCAATCATTGCAATTCACTAAGATAACAAAATGAAAGAGGTAAATCATAAGAAGAATAACTCAGTAGATTCAGGGAGACAGCCACTCACAGAAAAAAGAAGGAAGGAAGGAAGGAAGGAAGGAAGGAAGGAAGGAAGGAAGGAAGGAAGGAAGGAAGGAAAAAAGAAAAAGACCTGAAAAAAGTGAAAATTAGGAAAAACATTCCTGACTCGAGCATTTAGCATCTATGAAAACCTATGGCAGATATAACACACAGTTCCAAACAAGACTGAGTGTTCTCCCCAAACACCAGAAACAGCTCTTCCCTTTCATTCTATACTAGAATTTTCAGTTCATGTGAAAAAGCAAGAAAAATGTATATAATAAGTAAATGAAGAATCACACATGACACAAGAACCTCTCATAGAAAGTAGCAAAGAACATACAAGAGAACCATAAATTGAACCCGTTCACAGGATAACCAATAACAGAAGTCAATTATACTTCTGTACAAAAGCAAACAACTGAAGTAGGCATCTTGTTGAGCATTTATTTAGATTTGGTGGGGATTTTTTTGGTTTTTTGTTTTGTTGTTGTTTTGTTTTGTTTTTGAGGACAGAGTCTCCCTGTTTAAACTAGACTAGCTTTAAGCTGACTATGTAGCCCAGGTTACCCTCAAACTTCCATTAATCTGCGTGCCTCAGTCACTTGTGCTAGGATCTGTATCCCCATACTCAACTTGGAAATAAAAAATAAAATGAAGCAATTTATAAAAGCATGAGATACTTAAAAATACATTTATTAAAGTGTATTAAGTAATGAGGATCTTAAAACACTGAGCAAAATTTAATTAATGACCCAAAGAAAGGGAGACATATGCCACCATCATGAATTCATAGAATATATATTGCTGATTAATTATCTAATTGCTACAGCTTTTCAGTACAATTCAAGTAAAGTATATGCAGACTTTTTAAAATTTATGATGACTCTAAAATTATAAGAAAGCACAAAGATATAGAATAACAATGTACTTTATAAAGAACAAAATTGAAGAATATATGGCTTCATTTTAGAGATTATTAGAAGCTACAAAAAATAGAATTTATTGTTGCAAAGATATATAAAAGGGATAGACACCATGGACTGAATCTGTCTCTACATTTACAATGATTTTGCTTGTACGAAGGTGTTAAGATAATTAGGGGTAAGTTTTATCATTTCAATAAATGTCACTAGAACATCATTTTATCAGCATGGTCAATCATAAACTTTCCCTTCACTTCACACTAAGAAAACCATTTGCTTCAAGTCTATTATGAGCATAATTCTCAAACTTCAAAATATATCATACTTATCAAGAAACCCTAAGACACCAGCATTGTGATACTGGAGGAGATGACAGAAAAGGTGAAATAACCCGCCAAGCAGGACTTTATCGCTATACCACTAGGTTTGATAGATGCCATAAAAAGTCATCTGACAATAGGTGAATTAATAGAAAAGGGATTTTATAAATCATAAGTTTTAACAGACACTTGGGTGTTACCCAAAGAAAATGGATACTAAAATAGACAGACAGAGTAAAAGCTATGTACTGTCTGTCCCAATAGATTAAGAGGAGGGAGCCATTTAGCACAGAATAAGATGAACAGAATCTCTAAAGGACAGATAAGAGGCATCATCCTTGGAATAAAAGTTGTAGAGTTGATTTGCCTTCTTTTCTGTGAGAAACACCACTGTTTCTCGGTTTTAAAAATTCCTGGGGAAAGGATCATTGATGCTTGAGTTCCCTTGGAAAAGGAAATTTGACTTTAATAGCTAAAACGGGAGAAAGCAAGCCTCTCTCTCAGTTTGCTGTTTCACAAGTACAATTAGCTCAAGATAGTCAGTACACCAAAGCAGCATATTGAAGGCTGGAGTGTACTGACCCTCTTTCATGCACAATGTCCGTACCTCAAAGATACTTCTAAAGAGGAAAGGGGCCAGCCTACAGGCATAGACCTGTAATCACAGCTTCTCAGGAAGCTAAGGCAGAAGGATCACAGTTGCTGGCCTGATGTAGAAGTCCCTCTGTGTGCTGAGATTATCATAAGTGAATAAAGAAACTGCCATGGCCTTTTGATAGGGCAGAACTTAGGTAGGCAGGAAAAACAGAACTGACTGCTGGGAGGAAGAAGGGCAGAGTCAGAGAAGCCATGGATCCTCTACCTGAGACTGAGGCCAGTTAGAATCTTGTCAGTAAGCCACTCCACGTGGCAATACACAGACTAATAGAGATGGGTTAAACTAAGATGTAAGAGTTAGCCAATAAGAAGTTAGAGTTAATGCCCAAACACTATTTTAATTAATACAGTTTCTGTGTGGTGATTTCAGGGCTAAGCTAGCCAGGTGGCCAGTAACGAACAAGCGGCTCCTCTTCCCCTGCAACACTGGCCCCAACCTCTTCCTCGGGGGAGGAGGCAAAAAGGTGCGACATTAACTAACACAGATGCTGGGAATCAGGTAGAAAGCTTACAGCAGACTCTTTAACAACAGGGGAAAACTTACATATCTTCCCAACACCAAGGCTTTCTGATCCATTGACAGTTGACATCTCATACTCATCCCTCATTGGCTTGGCTGGATCAGGACCTCTGACAGCACCTGTTGCTAGGCACTCAGGAAACACCCCTTGGTCGCTCCTTATTGGCTACGCACAGACAGGACCTTTGACAGCTCCAGGCAGCCTCCATCTTTACTCCTTTTTGCCTGTTAGACCTTAACTTCCTACAGATCACAAGTTCAGACCTTACCCATATATGTATATGTATGTATACACACACGCACACACACACACACACACACACACACACACACAGAGGAAGATGAAGGACAGCATTGAAAGCTTAGTGAGAACCTATCTCAAAGTGCAGAATAAAAAGGCTCCTAGGATACAGACCTGAGATAAAGTTCTTGCCTAACATGTGGAAGGGCCAAGGTTCAATTGCCAATAAAATGCACATATGCACACTTATAAATGCACAGGCACATAGGCAATCAATACAAAGGCAAGAAAAAAAACATTTTTTTCAATACATTCAATACATGTATTTAGGAAATTACTTGCACATCTAAAAGAACATGTAACGTTTACAACTATAGTTATCTCACGGAAGAAAAGTCACAAAACAGATGTTCCCATCAATAGTGGGGGGCTAAAATGTGGGGCTACAGTATGCTACTGTTATATGGCTACATATATACATATATGCTATGTTATATGTTAATATGGCTAAGGTAAAAAGATTGGCAGTATCAAGGGTTGCAGTGAGGACAGAGTTCCTTATACCCTCACTCCCCACAGGAATGAATGTAAACTGATTTTGAACTAGTTTCTTGTACACACATCAAAGCTGCACATTGGTTATACGCTATGTCATTTACACAATGAAAATGAAGGTATGTGCTCACATAGGATATGTTCATATATGTATATGTATGTATACACACACACACATATATATATACATGCATAAAACCCCTGGGAATCAGAATTTTTAGCAACTTCATTAAAAATAACCAATGAAGACTTGAAAAGTCCTGAAAGGGTAAGTGGGAAAAGGTTTTTTTTAATTGTCTAGTGGAATGCAAGAACACAACACACATGTTATTTGCCATTAAAAACTACAACACATTTGGCCCCACGACACCATTGACATATAAAGACAATGCCACAATGCCTTCAAGGAGGCTACAGCTCACTGTCTTAGGTATGAAAGGATTCTCTAGGCCTTTGTGGCAGACACAGTACATTGGAGTGGCTAGTTTGTACATGATAAGTCTCCCACTATCAAGTTTCCTGTGCTTTTGAATCTCTTCTTTCACTTTATGCTAGGGAAGTTTAGCATACAGATTTCTCTCAGTCAAAGTTTCAGTCACAGATCCTATTAAAACTTTCAAGCTGTATATGTGCACACACAAATCTAAAGTGTCATCATCTCTACAAGTTGACCTAATAAGTTCTATTCTCTTCTGACTGACAACCTTATGATGCTTTTTTTCTCTGCCTTTTATTGATTCGTTGTGGATTTCAAATCATGCGTTTCGATCCCACTTTTCTCTCTGACTTCTTGAATCTGCCCTCTGTCTTCTCTGTTGTTCCTTTGCGGAACTACAGTTCCCAGCATTCTCCTGGATAAGGACATATTCCCAGAAGCCTTTGCATTCCCCATTAAAAAGTGAGAGCCACCAAGCGCTCTCTCTCTCTCTTTTTCCCTGCCTTTCCTGCCGTGTCTGCACACCTTTTCCTGTTTGTTGTTACCCCTCCCCCATTAAAAGTGCACCCACGTGGGACCGCCGCGTGTCTGTGTTTTCTTCCTCACATAACGTCTTTACCCTCTAACCCGCAGACAAGAAAGCCAGCCAGGAATTAAGAACAAGACTCACAATCTCCAAATTTTAAAAAACAAACAAAACAAAGAAAAAAAAGCAAAAACAAAAACAGGAAAGCAGAATCTTGTTTTGGAAACTTTTGTGTGGCCCTTTGAGTCACACAGTTTACCCTTTAGTCCAATCATCTTTACTTGTAAGTGCTCATTGCCACCATTAGGCATTAATCTACCTTAAGGCTTCTGGTTTCTGCTACATTACTGATATGGGCTCTCACTATGGCTTCTTTTTAATATCCCATTGTCCTGTGTCCTGGAGAACCTGCTGTTTTGACTCTATAGGTCCCTCCATCCCTTTCATATGCTCCAACAGTTCATAGATTCTCTCGATGTTAGGGTGGACTAACTCATAGCCCTGGTTCTGGGCCTGGGTAATAATAGCTGGGTTGGTCAGCTCGTTAGCTTTCCCTCATCATCACTACCCAGGAGAGCTCTCCAGCACTGCCTTGCGAGCTCATCCTCTGCAACCTACAGCAAGGGGCAGGGCCAATCTTCTGTTCTCGGGTCTTCAGATCCAGGACCCCCTCATTCATATCCTCATTCATATCACCAGGGATTTTTTAAGATTTAATTTAATTTAATTTTGTGTGCATTAGTGTTTTGTCTGCCTTGATATCTGTGTAAGGGTGTTACTAGAGTTACAGACAGTTGTGAGCTACCTTGTGGGTATTGAGAATCAAGCCTAGACCCTCTGGAAAAGCAGCCAGTGCTCTTAACCACTGATCCATGTCTCCAGTCCTTATGATGTTTTTCTGTGTCTACTCTTCACTTTTGTGCAACAGATGTGAGAAAGATACAGCAGTGTCTTTGGTGAGTCAACTACTTCCTCCTGTTTAGATTATATTAACCAATCTGGAACATATCATTATACAAACAAAAGACTGTAGGTAGGGATCCAGTGGAAAGTGCTGGTTTTAATATAAAATGAAATACCTACCCAAGGTCCATGTGTAATCCTGGGAGATGGTGGTGATTCAAAGAAGTGGGCTCAATAGGACACTGTTCGGTCAACAAAGCACAATCACAAAGAAGATTGTAGGACTGTGTAGGACTCTGTGTCTGTCTTTCTTTTATGACCAGATACCCTGATGTATGGAGGCATCCTTTGTCACATGCTCTACCATAAGGTGTTTGATGTCATGCACAAAGTTCATTCCTGGAAATGTTTGAATTCTAGGACACTGCGATAGTGTTAAATTACCGCCTGATCATGCTGTTGTAAAAAATAATTTTCCTTAGAAAAAAATTTCCTAGATAATATAAAATCTATGTGAATAAAGCACAGTGTGTCTAGAAGAAAATAATCCATATATACATTTTAATAATTTTTTACATGTTGAGCTGGCTAGTTTTATGTCAACTGACACAAGCTAGAGTCATCTGAGAGGAGGGAATCTCAGTTGAGAAACTACCTCCATAAGATTTGGCTTTGGACAAGCCTGTATGGCATTTTCTTAATTAGTGGTTGTTGAAGGAGGTCCCAGCCCACTTTGAGTGGACTCACCTCTTGGCTGGTTATCCTTGATTCTATAACAAAGAAAGCTGAGCACACGTGGAGAGCAAGCCACTAAGCAACACTCCGAGGTCTCAGCATCAACTCCTGCCTCAAGGTTCCTGCCCTGCCTAAGTTCCTGCCCTCACTGCTTTTGGTGATGAAATGTTATATAGAACTGTGAGTGAAATAAACCCTTTCCTCCCCAACTTGCATTTTGGTCCCCTAATTTAGACATATGGCATTTTAAAATTTCTGTATGTATTTTTCCTAATATGCAGTTTGTTTAATAATTATTTTTCTGTCAGTACAAAAAGTATCAATATACTAAGTGATTTTAGATTTGCCATTCTACTTCTAGGCACTAAATAAAATGACCTATTATTACTAATTGAAAAAGGAAAGGGTTGATTTAAGTTTTAGGACGTGATCACTTAATACTGATTTTCAAAGTCAACGGAAGGAGAAAGTCTCCCAGGACCTTGTTAGTAGCAGACAGCTCTTGAAATCAGAGTTCTGTCATAAGACTAGCATTCCTTTAAGCTGGCCCTTGTGACCACTACCGAGCTCTAAAGCCACTTAAGAAGTCATTGTTTCTGCCTGTCAAGTATGATGGCTTAGCTTCTCTGGGTGTTCCTTTCCCTAATAGTTCAACCAATCATTTTTATCTGCTGCCAACCTGAGCATTTATTAACAAGTGTGGAAAGTGTTCAAGAAGTAGCATGGGATACTGGATGAACTCAATCCTCTGAAAAAGTTTTTACTAATGTCCAAGGAGAGCTGTCACATGACTGCAGAAAATTAGGGATATTGGTAAATAATGTTCTCTCTCTTTCTTTCTCTCTCTCTCTCTCTCTCTCTCTCTCTCTCTCTCTCTCTCTCTTCATACCTCCATATCAGCCTACCAAGTTATTTCACACAAACATCAATTGTTTTATTATTGAGGTCCTGGATTTTAGTTGTTATTGCTTTGGTTGCTTTGTCTCTCTGTGTATCTCTGTCGTTGTCTGTCAGTCTATCTGTCTGTCTGTCTGTCTCTCTCCCTCCCTCCCTCTTTCTCTCTCTTTCTTGGAAACTTCTCTCTTGTTCTGGTTTTTGAGGCAGTGCCTCACTATAAACACAGGATGCCTTTCATTCTGTGATTTCCCCAGCCTCACCCTCCAGTGGGATGAGATTCCAGGTCTTTGCTATCATGCATGCTTACCTATCTTCAAAATAGCACATTTAATTCTTCTAGCTTCCCGAACCAAACTTTACAGTGTCATATTAGCTCTTCCTCACATAACAAAAGCAGACATCAGCAAATCCTGCTGATCTACCCCCTAAAATTAATAATAATCAGACCCTTCTAATGGCTGCACACAAGAGCAGATGTAGCCATCTTTTTTTTAACCTATGTTATTCCCTCCCCAGAGCCTCGAAAGTGTGTCTGTGGTATGTCGGTTCTACTACAGTCTGATTTTTATTTTATACATGTGTTACTTTTGAAACCTTACCCACATTATTCCCATCTGTGAGGCATGCCCATCTAATGCACGTACACTGGTGTGGTGTAGCATAAAAAGCCTACCCTTAGTAGGTCTACCAGATTGACTTGGTTCCTAGCAAGTTCTGTCCCATTACTACAGCCACTTCTCTGTCCTTTTGCAAACACAAAGGCTTTCCCTGAAAGGCTCTGGACAGTGTCACAATGGCTTAACCTTCCACTTTTCTTGTAGGTCTCATGACATGTCACTGCACCAAAGAGGTGTTTCTAGTTGAAGAAGCTCACTGTAAAGTCTTGCCTTTGACTCGATTTTTAATAAGAACTCACCAGCAAATATGCACATGAATTTATAGAGATTTTTTCAATGTGGACATGTACGTATAAAAAGTAATTCATGCTAGTGCATATGAAAATTTTATCAACTAGGCTGTAAAACTGTGATTTCTTTTTCACTTAGACTATGAATTCCAAGAAAGCCAAACCTTCTTTGTGTCACAACCTAGGATACACCTGTCACATAACATATGCTCAATAGATAAGTGTTTTAATCCATGGATGAGTCCCGGAGGCACTGACAAATCCTACACAAATTGAAATGTCTCCTTCTGCTCTTGACTGGAGGAGTGGAAGGGCTGTGCACTTCACTCTGGCTGTCCAGTGAATTACCCCCCCCCTAGTTAGAGCACACCTGAATGCAAAACATTAGTAAACCCACAGTATGAAATGTAACCAGACTGCTTGGATGAATTCATCAGCATTAGTCACTGGAGTCTGAGCTCGGATGTGTCTCATCCTTTCTTAACACCCTTACAGTGTGTCCCAAATACCAAAGTAATGAAGAAGGCAAGATTTGTTAAAGACTGGTACAATTTTATCAATTCCTCTGAGTTTGCCAGGAAGATCAACCTGGAAATAATTCAATCAACTCATGTTTCTCTCCCAAAAGTGCACTATTTTATAATAAAGGAGATACCTTTCAAAGAAAAAAAAAGGTTAACAAGCCCTGTCCATTAAAGAAATAAGAGATATGTCATTGGTGACACTAAGATCACTTGAGAGGTGGAGTATGTATTGGGAAGATATGCATTTGAAAATGAGAGCCAGTCTCCAGTTTCCTCTCTTCATCTAAGTAACTTAAAAACTAGTTTAGCGGCTGACAAGCTGGTTAATTGCTATGGCACCAGCATGAAGACCCAAGTCAGATTCCTAGAAGCTGTGTTTAAAAACTGAACATGGTGTTATGTTAGTAAATCTAGTACTGGAGGGAGGCGGGCAAAGACAGGCAGATTCCTGAGGCTTGTTGCTTATTCTACTTGAACTCCAGATCAATGGTAGGGTCTATCTCAAAAATCGAGACCAGCACTCAAGATTGATGTCTGGCTTCTACACACACATATGCTCATGCATCTGCATATACACATGCACTTCATGTCCCATACACATGTGTGCATACACTTGAATACCCAGAGGATATTAGAATGATTTGTAGGAATTTATCTTACTAACTTACTCACTCTATTTCTGCTCATTTGTCATACGGAAATAAAATACAGAAAGGTCTTTGGGACATGCAGAATCATAGAGAAGTTGTCCATCTGGAAAATGATGTATCAGTGGTGTCAAAAACTGTCCCCAGTTTTCAGCTATCCTCTTGGGGTGCACAGTCAAAGTATCACCTTACTTTCCTTGTAATCACTGTTTCTGCTTTAATTTAAAAATCACTATTATAACATGAAATATAAGCTTAAAATTCTCCTAGAATTCTTCTTAGCTTCACTGAAAGCTTTTCCTAGTTTGTCAAACCCATCAACTTTTTGAACAACAATGCTTTTTTGTATAGTCACCTTAAATGAAAATTTTTACAAGTGGGTTCCAATTAGAAACAACAGTGGCATGTCAGGGGATGGTGGTGCACGCTTTTAATCCCAGCTCTCAGAAGGCACAGGCAAGTAGGTTTTTGTGAATTTGAGGCCAATCTGGCCTACAAGAGCTATTTCTAGGAGAGCCAGGGCAGTTACACAGAGAAACCCTGTCCTGAAAAACCAAAAATAAATAAGTAAATAAACAAACAAACAGTAACAAACCAGTGACTAAATGAGTTCTTTCATGGGCAGTTATCGTGTGCATCTCTCATTGTTTCCAAGCTGCTTTCCTGATCCCTTTATGATGGGGAAGTAGTATCATGCTGTGGGCTATCTTTGACGAGAAATGTTGGAGGTATCCACAATGTTGTGTTTATAAGGCTATTTATGACTGTTCTCGTGATTTTGATTATTAAATTTCATTGAACCTCTAGAGTCCCAGACTACAAATGTCATTTAAATGTTTTTAAATATTCCTAGGAGATTCTTAAAAGTTTTCAAATTAAATTTAAAATCACATATTGGCCTCAGGGGTGAAGTTCATCAGTACAGCACTTGCTTAGTAGTTTCAAGGCTCTGAGTTTAATCTCCAACATCTAAAAAATAAATGTTTTCTCAGTCATATCCAAAGCCCTACCTCTTGGTATGTTGAGACAAGAGATTCACTAATTTGAAGACAGTCTGGTCTTCTTCACATGGTGAGATTCAATTTAACACACACACATGCACATACAAATATACATAACACAGAGAGTGGAGGGGCAGAAGAGATAGAAAATCTACAGAATGAATTTCCAACTAAGCACAAAAGTGCTTGTTGTCATCATTAGCATTACCTGATTAGGTTGTTTTCTTTGTAGTGAAATTTTTGTCCCTGCTTTGAACTTTACATTAAAAGAACCAAATCATTGGATGATGTCACTGATTCCAAGTGAGCATTATTTCCTTGAACTTGTACTTGAGAGGTGCAAATTCCAAGAGATAACTGCTCTTGCACACATATGACATGGCCTGATGTGGTAACTGTCATCTTGAAAAATGCCAAGAGCAATAAGCAGCACATTTTCCTATGACAGGTGAAAGGTTTAGAGTATAGACATCTTTAGAGGTTTAGCTGTTTGGGATAGAAGAGCGACTTGAAAGAATACGATCTTGGGAAGTTCAGCAGTAGGAATATAGTTACGAAGTAAAGAGAACTTCCAGTTAAAATACAGGACACTCAGTTACATTTGCATATCAGGGAAAAATATTTGCAGTTTTAAACATACAGCATAAAGAATGACTTTCTTTTTCTGAAATTAAAATTTAACTGAGCACTGATTGTGAATGTTTGCTAACTGTAGCATGAAAAATGTAGAATGAAAACAACAAAACACTGGAATAGCTGGCTGGTTTGAGAGAAGTCCTGTAGGCTGCTTTTCTGTAAAGTCATTTTTGTCCATCGTTGTAATTCATAATTCCACAGAAATGTTTTTACCTTTACTGTGCAGAAATTCATCAACACTATTACACTCTTCATATATCACTTCCTCTATGAGGTACATAGTATGAGAAATGAGCTAACTGTACAAGATACAAGTAATTTAATATGAAGAATATAAGAAAATCAATGACACACCAAGCAAAAGAGAATTATAAGCACACAACCTTAATCAACATAGTTGTAATGTGTTCAGAAAAGTAATGAGAGCCCAAATTGAACAGTACCTTAAAAGACTTAAATGGGATCCATGCCAGAATATAGTAACTGCTTGGTATATGTAAATTGGTAAATATCAGCAAAACACAGCAGCAAAATGAAAAAGAAAAACACAGCAGCCATCACAATTGAGAAAAAAACTTTGCTAAGATTCAGCATCTCTGCATGCAAAAACTCTGCATAAAGAAGGCATATATAAAACATATTTCAGCATAATAAAGGCCACTTATGATCAGCCAGCACTGTGTTGAGTGAGGAATAGATGAGTGCTTTCTATCTAAGATCCAGGGCAAAACAAGGGTGCCAAGTTTCACCATCTCCATCTTCAAGAAGTACTAAATCTTTGTAAGTTACGGCAACATAAATGGAACTAGAATTTATTACGTTAAATGAAATAAGGCAAGTACAAAAATGTTTATGTGCTCACTCATATGTGGAAATGAAAATATTTAATCTCATAGAAATTAAACTACTAGAGAGAGTTGGGATTGGGAGAAGAAGGAATGGTAAACAGTGGAACTATGCTATTGCTATGAGAGAGTTGGGATTGGGAGAAGAAGGAATGGTAAA
>NC_022034.1:41100917-41108110 GCF_000317375.1 Microtus ochrogaster | reverse complement strand
CTATGAGAGAGTTGGGATTGGGAGAAGAAGGAATGGTAAACAGTGGAACTATGCTATTGCTATTTTTATGTCATAGTAAAAAGTAAATTTAGAAACTGAGCTTCATGATGCACACGACAATCACACACTTGGGAGGCTGACACAGGGAAAATCTTGAGTTCAAGACCAGCCTGGGCTCCATAGCAAAATATAAAGTAAAAAAAAAATCTAAAAATAAAAGTGATTAATTAATTACTTAGCTCATTAAAAGAATATACCAAAATAAAACCAGTTTCTTATAGAACATAAATTCCCCTTCCTCCCCTCCAAATGGACCTTGGACTTCCCACAGGGCAGGGAATCCTGACTGCTCTTTGGACTGGAGAGAAATGGTGCTGGGAGGGACATGGGAGGAGGGGAGAAAGAGGAAATTTTTAATTAAAAAAAAAGTTCATCTACCATGATCACATAGGCATCATCCTAGAGATTCATGGAATTCATAAATCAATAAATATAATCCACCATAAAACTTAAAGACAAAAACTACACAATTATCTCGTTAGATGCAAAAACAATAATACAAACAAGGGCATTTGACAGTATCCAACACGCATTTGTGATTAAAGTCTTGAATAGAGTAAATGTAAAAGGAACATACCACAGCATAATAGTAGGAGTTTTTAGCATGCCCATAGCCAACATCCACTTAAATGAGGAGAAACTCAAAGCAATTCCACTAAAATCAGGAACAAGACAAGATTTCCATTCTTCCCATATCTTTTAAATATAGTACTTGAAATGAATACAAGAACTGAAGGAGATCAAGGGAATACAATTCATCAAGAAAGTGTTCAAAGTATCTGTAAGTGCAGATGATGTGATTGTAGACCTAAGTGACACTAAAAGTTCCACCAGGAAACTCCTAGAGCTGATAAACACTTGCAGCAAAGTAGCTGGATACAAAATTAACTCACAAAAATAACAACCCCACTTATATACAAATGACAGATTAACTAAGAAAGAAATCATGGAAATGACATCTTTTATAATAGCCCCAAGTAACAAAAAAAATCTTAGGATAACTCTCGCCAATTTAATGAAAAAACATGATAAAAACTTTGGAAGAAAGAAATTGAAAAAGATATAAGAAGACATGAAGATCTCCTGTGCTCCTGAATCAATAGGATTAATGTAGTAGATTTGGACACCCTACCTACCAAAAATGATCTGCAGATTCAACACAATCCCCATCAAAATCCTAGCACAATTCTTCACAGAACTTGAAAGAAAAGTTTTTAACTTTATATAGAAACATAAAAATCCCAGGAAAGCTAAAATAATCTGAATAATAAAAGAACAGCTAGAAATACTATTCCTAGTCTTAAATTGTACCACAGAGCTATAGAAATAAAAACAGGATATTATTGGCACAAAAACAGACATGTTGATGAATAGAACCAAACTTAAGACCCAGATATAAATTCATACACTTCTGGATTCCTGTTGGGGTTTTTTTTTTGTTTTATTTGTTGTTGTTGTTTACAAAAAATCATAAATACACACTAGAAAACAGACTGCATTTTCAACAAATGGTGCTGGTCAAACTAGATGTCTGTGTATAGAAGAGTTTAAGTAGTTCCATATTTATGACCTTGCAAAAAACACTTGACTTCAAATGGATCAAAGATCTCAACATAAACCCAGGTACACTGAACCTAATAGAAGAGAAAATGATGAATAGCCTTGAACTCATTGGCACAGAAAAAATTTTCTAAATAGGATATCATTAACACAGACACCAAAAATTAACAATTAATAAATGGGACCTCACAAAGCTGAAAAGGTTTTGCTCAGCAGATGATACTGTCATTTGCTCAAAATGTCAACCTACATAATGAGAAAAGATTTTTCACCAATTATGTATCTGATATGGGGCCTTTATTCAAAATATATAAAGAATTGAAAATCCAGATATCAAGAAAACACATAACCCAATTGAAAAATGGGGTACAGATCTAAACAGAATTCTCAAAATTCAAATCTCAAATTTCAAAAAAACATGAAGAAATATTTGACATCCTTAGTCTTCAAGGAAATACAAATCCTAACTACTGTGGGATTTCATCTTACACCTGTCAGAATGGCTGGGATCAATAACACTGGTAACAGTTCATGCTGGCAAGTATATGGCAAGTAAGGGGAACATTCATCCATTACTGGTGGGACTGCAACCTTGTATAGCCACTATGAAAATCAGTGTGACAGTTCCTCAGAAAGGTGAGAATCAATCTGACTAAAGATGTAATCCCACTCTTGGGCATATATCCAAAGAGCACATCAACTTACCACAAGGACACTTGTTCAACCATGTTCCTTCCTACTCTTTTCATAATAGCAGAAATTGTAAACAACCTAGATGTCCCTCAACAGAAGACTGGATAAAGAAAAGTAGTACACTTACACAATAGAGCATTATTCAGTTGTTTAAAAAAAATGACACCATGAAATTTGCAGATAAATGGATGGTATTTGAAAAACTGATTCTGTGTGAGGTATCCCAGTATCAGAAAAACAAATACGGTGTGTTTATGCTTATATGCAGATATTAGCTTTTGAGTCAATGATAGCCAAGCTACAATTCATAGAACCACAGAGGTTAGGTATAGAGTAAAAAATTAAAGGATGCATAAAGATCTCTTTAGGAAAAGGAAATAGAATAGACAGTTATTGATGTTATGGAAATGGATTATATGGATAATAGATATGGAAAATAGATGGATATGGATAATAGATGATATGGATATGAATAATAGTTATGGATACTATGGATATAGATATGAGTAATAGATAGTTATAGATGTTATAGATATGAATAATTATGGATGTTATGCTACAGGTGTTATGGATAGTCATGGTATAGGGTTAAATGAGAAAAGGGACAGGAACAATAGAGGGACTATAGAGAGACATTAAATTTAATGACCATTTGAGGAGTAGTATGGAAACCTAATACAATAGTTGTTCTGTAAAATATATACATGTGAGAGGCAATCTAAATGGAATCACCAAATAGTGGAGGCAAAAGAGCTTAAACTGGACATTTCTTGTCACTAAATGAACCAGTACCAAGACTTAGTTAAAACTAATTGAGTTAATGACCCAAATGGTCCCATAAAAATTATCAAACAGCCAATGATGTTGCCAAGACAATAGACTGCTCTCTACAAACTGACAGTAAGGCCCCACTGAAGAAGACAACACCTAAAGAACTTATTGAACATGGTGAAGTCAAGCTGCTTCCTATATAGAGCCTTCTATTATATGTTCCAATGTCTCAAGTACTGGAAGGCACTATGCACCCTGCCAAAGGAAAAGTGTAAGTATAAACCCGGATGCAAACCCTTTGTTCTAAAATGCTGTCCTTCTTGCAAGCTATGCTAGTGCAAAGGTGGAATAAAACTTGTTGGAGTAACCAACAATAGCTTATTTCACTTAAGGCCCACTCTACGTGATCCATGCCTGACACTGCTTGGGTGAACAAGAATCTGAAACAAGAAACTCTAGGGTAAAACCACATACTACTGCTCTAGAAAAAAAAAATGACTTCTAGTGACATTATGCTCTTCTCATAGCTTGTTTAACCATCATCTGCCATCATCAGAAAAATCTCCTGCTGCATCAAATGGGAACAAATACAGAAACCCACCGCCTGATTACAGCAGAAAGTGATCAGCCATAAAACACCTGACTCTAACTGAGATGTCTCCATCAAATCCCTACCATTGGGACTCATGGAACACTGGAAAAGAAGGCAGAAAGAGTATAGGAGCCAGAGAAAATGAAGGACACCAAGAAAACAAGGTCCTCTAAATCAACAGGATTGAGAGAGAAATGAACTCACAGATACTGAGTTAGTGCACACAGGGCCTGAACAAGTCTGCACCAGAGGGGCAATAGAGCTGAAAGGAAAAGTGGACATATGTCCCCATCCCTAAGGCAGATACAAACTCAAATTGATAACTTCGCACATGAAAATTTAGTTTTCTCCAAGTAGGTCTCACTAGGGAAGCAAACTATTCCTAAGTGTAGACTCAGTGGTAGGTGATCAGCAGAACAAAATCAAGTACCTTTGGTGGTACTTTTTCTCATAATGTAATGTCAAGACTTTTCCTATCATTTTCCCTTCTTTATCTTATTATTTTATTTTTATGTTTATTTTATTTATGTTTTTTTTCTCATCAGTTTTCACCCTATAGGTCTTTTCTGGATATGTTATTGCTTTCATTTTATTGCTTTTATCAGATCTCTGAGTATAGAACAAATGGGTCTTAGTTTCTTCTGCCTTCTCTTTGATCCTTTTCCTTCTGTTTGTTTGTTTTGTACAATTACAATGTGTTAGTTTTTATTATTTCTTTGATATGATATATTATACTATATTCCTTTAGACCCCTTTTTGTTTGAGAGACAGAAAGAGGGTGGATCCAGCTGGCTGAAGAGATGGGAAGGAACTTGGAGGAATATAGGGAGGGGAAATTATACTCAGGATATAACAGTGAGAAAAAAGTTTATTTTTTAACAAAAGGAGGGGTAAAGAATAAATGATAATCTAAAAAGCAAAATAAATATCTCAAATAGAAGTATTTGTAAACTACATTACATGGATTTAAAAGTACATTAGTCTTGGAAGAAAAATGGTGTGAAAATGAAGAAATGTAAACAGAAGTTCTTCAGTAGCAAGGAAAGAAACTGAAATTAAAGTGGAAGTCGGAGAGACAACAACCATAAATGCAGCACTGAATTGTGTGCGTGTAGCTGTACATGGGCTTCTAGAAAAGAAGAAAGCACAAAAGTTTATTGAGCTAGTAACAGAACCTATATCAGTTTTGATTAAACATGCCAAACAAAAGTGAAACACAAAATTCCACAAACAGTATATAATGATGATGATGATGATAATAATAATAATAATAATAATAATAATATATTAAAACATCTAAAAAATTAAAGCAATGAGAAAAATTATCCATGGATCAAATGATTAAAAGGATATTGATGAAGTTAAGTAGAAGTGGAAATAAGTGGAGAGGAAAACATGAGGATGGATTTGACCAAAACATATTGCCAACGTGTATGAAATTCTCAAACCATAAATTTTAAAGAGACACTAGTGAGAAGACTGACTTCTCATCAAAACTCCAGAAGACAATGCAGCAGTGTAGTTTTGTTCTGGAAAGAAACCTTCCAGCTAAATTCCTACAGCCAGCAAAGATGTGCTTCAACCATTGACATCAAATGAACAACAATTTGTGTAAAAATCTAAGAAAGGGACTGGAGGGATGGGTCAGTGGTAAAAGAATTTATTGACTTTATTGATCCTGTAGAGAATCCATGTTCAGTAAGTAGCACCACATGTACTTGTAGCACTAGTGGATCTAATGTCCACCTCTGCCCTCCATGGACAATGCACAAGAATATATACAGGCAAAAATTTATAAACATAAAATAATGAAAAATCATTTTAAACTTCATAGGAGTTATAGAATATTGTGGATAATACATTGTCCACATGTAAATAAATTATACAACACAGAACTAGTGTATTTCTGGAAGAATAAGATCATCAGAAATGACTGACATGTGAGAAAGCTAAAACACTTTTTCAATTGTTTTTTACAGGAAATAGGTTATTTAGAACACAAATAATGATGGATTGTTATTTGCTACTTGTGTAGAAGTCAGTTGTGTAAAGCTATGACACATGAATTGATGTGGGATTTCCCTCTGTATGCTTAAATACCATTAATAAATAAAGAAGCTTCTTTGGGCCTGTTGATAGGGCAGAACTTAGGTAGGTGGGGAAGACTAAACTGAATGTTGGGAGAAAGAAGGCAGAGTTAAAGAGAAGCTATGTAGCCCGGCCAGAGATGGATGCCAAAACTTTAGTCAGTAAGCCACAGCCACGTGGCAATACACAGATGAATAAAAATAGGTTAAATTAATACATAAGAATTAGCCAGTAAAAAGCTATAGCTAATGGACCAAGCAGCGTTTTTAATAATATAGTTTCTGTGTGATTATTTCAGGACTAAGCGGCCATGAACCAACAAGTGGCCCCCTCCTTACTACAATAGATGGAAAGGAAGTTGGAAATAATCTGTCACATAGTGCAATAATAAATACTGATAATATAGACTGAAAATTAAGGATACATATCACTTTCTTCATAGAAAGCAATAAAATTAAAATGAAAACCAAGAATAATTAAAAACCAATAAGAGAGATGAATGGAAAGAATGTCACAAACACAGGGCAAAGGGAGGGGGAAGATGGAACAAAAGGTTAATCTAAAATTCAAATCTGATATTAACTGCATGAAATGCAGGTCGTCTAATCACTCCAATTAAAAAAGAGGGTGTGATTTTAATCTAATTATCTGCTTTTTAATCAAGAAAGATGTTTGTTTGATTTGATTCATATTTTCTTATAGTTCACCATATTTTTTGATGTTTATTCTTTGGAAATTTCACCCAAATACACCACAATCTCATTCATTTCTTGTCCCTCCATATCTACCCTTTACTCTCACAGCAGTGCCCATTCCCCTGCAAAAGAAAACTTTAAAAAGAACAAAAATGTTAAAAACAATAATAACAAAAAGTAAATTTAAAAATACTTTGCTCTTCTATCTTTCCCACTTATCCTTACCTCTTCATTTCCTTTGGTGACTGCAATGTATCATACAGTACACCCTTTTGCTCAAACTGCTTTACTTACAAATTCTCATTATGTAATGTGTTGTTGATCAGGTTCAAGGCCTCTATTACACCATCAGTACTAGACCCTCACCAAAACTCCTCTCAGATATCCTACTGTTGCCCTAAGTCATGGAGATCCTGCAGGTATAGCTCTGCAGGACCAGTCCCTTTATAAGTTCTATCAGGTCCTAGATGTGATAGATATTGGGGAGTATCAAAACAAACCTTGATTGGTAAACCAGTTGGTCAGACCTGGCCTCTGCTGGTCTCAGGTGAGGGGTAGATCCATTTTCCTGTGAGATAAAGAACCAATTCTTCTGCTGCTGCAGCCAGTGAGGGGCAGGATTAGATCTCCCAGAGCCATGGAAGGGCTGTGCAAGCACATCCCTTGGAGTTCAACATGCACAGTTTGCATGGATTCCAATGATAAGAGCCACCCAACATCAACACAGGCCCCAG
>NC_022034.1:41097595-41099232 GCF_000317375.1 Microtus ochrogaster | reverse complement strand
ATTGGTGCTGCCAGAAGCAGATATGTCTCATTGTCATGAAAAGTCTTCAAAAGGATTTTGGGCATCAAGGAGGCTACTTATTCAGTTTACTAGCCATTTGGACAAGAAACTGTTTGTGCATGGACTGCTTGATGTTATGCTGTATGAATTAGAAATGCAGGACACACCCATAAATGACTGTTAAACTTGCCTAAAGGTGAAACAGTCCCTCAAGGTTCCTTCTTCATGAAAGAGTCTGCCAGACATTCTGCAGGACACAGAAGAAAGTGACTGACAAACTGTCAATATAGGCAGAACTGTCTTTGTAATTTCCTTCTTCTGGAAAAGTCTACCAGATACTATGGGCCTGTAGACTGAAGATGGATAACCAAGTGTTACAGAGGAACTTTGGGTGACTCATGAGGCAGCAAGATGTCTCTGTCAATTCTAGACTTTTTGAAGTTGCTTACAATGCACTTCCTGTTCACTAGATGATATTATATCCTTCTAGGGTCTTAGATGGAGTTGAATAATAGTTATAATTTTAGTTTTACTTAGTTATGAAAAAAGATAAAGTAGATACAAATGTTGTAACTATAATTCTTGCTTGATAATATTTTTGAAATATAATTTTACTATGTTAAAGTTAAAACCTTCCTTTTTATTTAAACAGAAAAGGGGAAACAGTGTAGGAAGTCCTTCTGTAAATGTGTTGTTTTTATTGGTTAATGAATAAAGAAGCTTCTTTGGCCTGTGATAGGGCAGAATAGAGCTAGGTGGGAAAACTAAACTGAATGCTGGGAGAACAAAGGGAAGTCAATGAGTTGCCATGGAGCCACTGCAGGAGACAGATGCAGTAGACAGACACTGGACAGAATCTTTCTGGTAGGCCACAATTACGTGATGATACACTGATAAATAGAAATGGGTTAATTTAAAATATAAGAGCTAGCTAGAAATATGCATAAGCTAACAAGCTGAGCAGTGTTTTAAATAATATAGTTTCTGTTTGGTTATTTTTGGTTGTGGGTAGCCAGGAACAAACAGTCTCCATCAACAAAGGGGGAACAACAGACTCCATTAACATGGTATAAGGAATGAACAGAATTCTCAGTCAAGCACTCTATTGATACAGCATGTAATGACTATATTCTTAAACCAAGTATCCTGCAGGCAGTCACTCCCTGGAATGTCTTGCCAAACTTCTTTGAAGGATCAAGAATAGACTTGAATTCTCTCACCTTTAGTCAAGGTGGAATGGATCCAACTCTACACTCAAAATACTAATTAATCACAATCTAGGTCAGGATATCTTGTTTGTAGCCACACCTGTTGTCAACAACTTTGAAAGACCAAAAGTAAGCTCAAACTCTCTGGCCTTAAATTACATCTGGCCTCTGGCACAGGCCATCTAATTATCTGCTTTTTTTAAAATGCATATATATGGTTGGTTAGATGGATTAGATAGTAGATGATAGATAGATAGATAGATAGATAGATAGATAGATAGATAGATAGATAGATAGATAGAGTCAGTATTTTGGTAATAAATGCTTAGAAATAATCATATCCTGTAAATAATAGTTACAATAAAGATATAAAAAATCAAATGTGTTGGTTCTTGTCTGTTGTGTTGGTTCATGCATGTTAGGTTTTGA
>NC_022034.1:41078427-41096464 GCF_000317375.1 Microtus ochrogaster | reverse complement strand
GCAGACTCTTTCATGAAGTAGGAACCCTGGAGGATTATCTTACCTTTTGCAAGTTTGGCAGTCATTTCTCTGCCGGTCCTGCATGTACAGTTAAGCAGTCCATGAAAGAGCAGTTTCTTACCCAAAATGGCTAACCAACTCCATGGAAAGCTTCCTCAATGCCCGTCTTCCACTTGAAGTTGCTTGGTCCTACCAAAAGAGCCAGAGTTTGTGCTAACAGCATGGTCCATGTCCAGGAAGCTGCCATTTTGAAACCCTGCAGCTACTACTGCTGAATCAGTAAGAACTCTCTTAAAGGAGCTGCGAATGCCACCAGCAAATTAATGACTTTCAGAGCAGCCTTGGCTCCAGACTAGTAACACCTACCCTGTCAAAAGGAAAAGTAACCAAATGCAGGGATTCTAATATGAGCTACTACATAGTTCAAGACAAGAGAGTAAATGCACTACCAAAACAAAGAAGAACTTTTGCAGTTGTTTTATTTTGCTTTTTAAATCTTTGGGGTCGACCACTCAGTTCCCAAATAAATACATGGAGACTATTCTTATTTGTGAATACTTAGCCTTAGCTTGGCTTGTTTCTAGCCACCTTTTCTAACTCAAGTTATCCCATTTCTCTTTCACTACATTTTGCCTCTGGGCTTTTTACCTTTATTTCATTATCTTTCTTTACTTCTTATTTTGTGGCTGGCTGTGTGGCTAGGTAGCTGGCCCCTGGCATCCTCTTTCCTTCTTCTCACTCCTCTCTCCTCTTGAGCCTAGATTTGTCCTCCTATTTATTCTCTCTGTCTGGTAGCCCCCCCCCTTCCCTCTCCTGCCTAGCTATTGGCCGTTCAGCTCTTTATTAGACCAATTGGGTATTTTAGTCAGGAAAAGTAACACTCCTTTCAAAGTTAAACAAATGCAACATAAAACAATGCATCAGATCTTTGCATCATTAAACAAATGTTCTACTGCATAAATGAGAGTAACACATCATAAACTAATATTCCACAATAGACTTCATAATAATAAATCAGTTGATTCACATCTAATAATAGAACAAAAAGTATTTGAAGCAATAACTTACGGGAATTTAAACAAGAAACAAAGAACTGGAATGATGGCTTAATATATAAAGTGTTTGCCTTGCAAGAATGAGGACTTGAGTTCAGTTCCCAGATAACAGTAATAGAAAAGGATAGATATGGTGGCCTATACTTCTAACCTTAGGGAGTCAGAGACAGGCCGATTTCTGGAGCTTATTGGCAAACCACTCTAGTTTATTTGGCAAGGTCCAGATTGATGAGATTCTTTTCAAAAAACAAAATGAATGGGCACTGAAGAATGTCACCTGAAGTTAGCTTTTGGTCTCCAAATGCACACACACATGCATACCTGCAACTAATGGACAGCTTGCATGTATCCACATGTCTGTATATAGACGTATATAAACACACACAAAAATAGACTACTCAATAAACATAATTTCGGATTTTAACATTGCCTAGTTAGCAATAATTAGACAAATTTTCCTCAAAGCCAAATGAGACTTGAGCAACAATAGCATCCTGGATAATATGCACCTTTATGGACACCCCACCTTATCATGTATATACTTGCAAGCAGACTTGCAAGATTGATTGTGATATATCATGAGCAATACCATGAAACAAGTCTTAGTAAATTACAGGGATTATAACAGCATTTTTCCCTTTGACCCTCTATTGAATTATATCATAATCAACAACAAAAACATTTATAAATAATTTGTAGTAAAGAAAGTTGCAGAGGAATAAAAACACTGTTTCAAACCAAATAATAACTGAAATGCAATATGTCAAAATTAACATGATGCAGCAAAGTATTAATTAACTGGGAATATAATTTTAAATGCAGACAATAAAAAATAACAAACCTTTAAAAGAATCAGTGCAGACACTTTCATAAGCTGCCAAAACAGAAACGATTTAAGTATGCATTTACTAAAATAAGGAACAGTATTGATGATATTGGGAAAGTGTTACTTTTAAAATGAAATAGGGAAAAATAAATCTAAATTCAGAAAAAAAAATCTTTTTTTAATTTTTCGGTTTATTTCCTCACGTGTGCTGGTTAGATGTATGCATGTGTGTACATATATGTAAGCAAGTACATATGCCCGTGTGGAAGCCAGAGTAAAACATCTGGCACCTTCTTCTATTATTTTCTACTTTATTCCTTTGAAACATAGTCTCTTGCTGGACCTGGAGCTCACTAGGCTATTGGCCAGAGATTAAAAAACAATGTTCTTAATCTCCAGTGAGAATATGTTCTTAATCTCCAGTGAGAATATGTTCTTAATCTCCAGTGAGAATAACGAATTAAAGGAGGAAATTAGTAATTACCAAATATGAGAAATTAAAAATAAATGGCATTTTATAAATCCTACGGGCCTTAAGAAATGATGAATCATTTTATGCCATTGAGTTTAATACCTTAAAAGAAAAAAAACTAATTTTAATACTATTTTTACCAAAATAGCATAAGAAAAGTTTTAATTATTTCCCTTTTGTTTAAGATATTGAATTTTTATTGATATTTTCCATAGAAGGAAAACTTCATGTTCAGATAACTTCAATTTTGAAATCATCCAACATTTAAAATAAAAACAAATCAGGCAAGGTGGTATACCTTATTACCACATTTGGATAGTGGAAGTAGAAACATCATGAAATCAATGTTATTAATGGCTAAACTGTACATTTGAGGTCAGCCTGCATTACATGAAACCCTGGTGGAAAAGTAGAATAAAAATAGAAATGATTATTAACTGTTCTAGTCCGTTAGTGCTACCATGGCATCACAGAGATGCTGCTTTGCAGACAACCAAAATTTATTTCCCATAATTGTAGAAAGTGAAAAGGTCAAGATCACATGGGGAAAAATATCAATAATATTTAATATCATTCCTTAGGACTAATTTGCAACAGTTAGAAACTGAAAATCAAAAAACCAAAAAAAAAAAAGAAACTGAAAATCTTCAACCTAATGAAGAACATCTCTGATAAACTATACCTGTTGAAGAAAAATATAAAATACATAAAACAGAGACAGACAAAAGGGAGAAAGATGCCCCCCTCAATACTACACACAGAATTTTACTGGAAACTATAGGAGGTGTTGCAAGAAAAAGATAGTTTTTTTAAAAAAAAATATGAAAACAAGGTTTAAACTGTATTTATTTATAGATTACATAATTTCATAAACACATTTAATTTATCGTAAAAACCAAATATATTCATATATCTAAAATTAAGTAGAACACAGAATGACAGAGAGGTATATGTGTATATTCGATTATACACATATCTATCCATACAGAAAAAGTTAAACATATCACATTAACGGCTAGACTGAATAAGTGACTTTGACAAGGCAATAGTACACCGAGGCAATATAAAAGCTCTAGTATTAGTCTATGTTAGGAAGAATTATGAAAAGAAAGTCTTTAAAATCTCATTCATGTTAGGGTCAAAGAACACAAAATAATTGTGAAGTTAAAGGTAAAATGTGTCAGGCCAAAAAACTGAAAGTAGAAACACTTTGAGATGCCAAGGAAGCCAAAAAACTCTCTGTTCATAAGAGAGGAATCCCAAGAGTGCATGCAGCAAGCAGTCACCTCACTCCCCATGAGGTGTGGATTCTTCCTCATCCTCCTCCTCCTGGCACTTTTGAAGGCTTTAAAAGGTTCAGTTGAGGGCTAGAAGTGGGGAGCAGTGGCAGAATGCCTTCCGTGTGTGTACAAAACCCTAGATTAGATATCAGGACCAACAAAAAAAAAAAAAGATTGCTTAAGTGATGTATAGAGTTTTTGTAAACTACAGTGTAATTGTTTTCCTCTAGGAATTTACAGTCCTTACAAAGACCAAGCTTTCCTTGATTCTGGGTAGAGTTTGCAGCATCACCCTTCTCCATGCCACACAGCTTCTTGCTCCTGTTGCCATGACCACCACTTGCAGCCATGCCTCTGAAACCATAGACCAAAATAAACTCCTTCCTCCATAAGTTCCTTTTGTTCATGGTATCTTATCACAGTAATTAATGCATAGGTCTTCATTTGTTTTATGTGATTTAAAATCTCCACTATCAAAATATCTATGTAATAAGTAAAAACAAGAGTGTTCATTTTTAAAATAAAAGTATCTGGGTCATCTTGGGTCTGGCTGCAGATGAAAGAAAACACTGGAAGAAGCATAAGTGGCAGAAAGAAAAATATATCGGGAAGACATACAAGATTTTACCTAGATTGTTCAGTCAATGAGAAGATGGAAGAAGGGGCATGTATTAGAGCAGTGGTTCTCAAACTCTGTGTTGCAACCCCGTTGGGTTGAATATCAGATATCCTTCATATCAAATATTTATATTAAAATTCATGACAGTACCAAAATTGCAGTTATGAAGTAGCATCAAAAACAATTTTATTGTTAGGGCGTCAGCACAACATGGAGGAGCTGCATTAAAGGGTCACAACCTTAAGAGGGTTGAGGACCACTGTATTAGAGTGATAAAAAACTGTTCTCTGTGATCAACTAGCATGCTTCTGCAGACTGCCAGGTTCCCAAGGTCATACTCTGGTTCTCTAAGGCTCTTACTATAAAGGTTCTACATTTATCACATGCTATCAAGGAGCAGAGGGAAGAAATCAACAGGTTATTAGCAGTTTTAGTAGTAATTACAAAGTTGAAAATAATTCATTTGCTACAAATTTAAGAAAGTAACTACTGTATTCAATAATAAATCAAGAACAAAATTAAGTGCAATAAAAGTTTAATGTATATTTGACCATACCCAATTAACACTTAATATCTTTAAAACTTCTAATGGTATCCTTATTGTGTTATACTGGGAAGTTCCTCTTGATCAAGCAATTCAAGCCAAGAGAAGGAGCTCTATGTTTTAAGAGAGAAATTTTCTATACTAATTTAATGAATATATTAGAAATTATGTAGCTAGTACAAGGTTTTCATTAAGTCTGAATGGGTTCAGAAAACACTAGAAAGTTCAACACAGTGTGCCAAGAAGTTTCCAAACATCATTTCATTAGATTCTGGGCAGCAGATATGTGTGCACACGCATGAGTGCATCCATGCATTTACTGTAAGTACCATTTGTTTCTTTCACTGACAAAGTAAAAAGATAAGTGGTTGTGGGGAAATAAGGATTTCAGTGTTCTCCAATGTTCACACTAAAAACAATTCATATAATTCCATATTTAAGAAAACAGAGGTTTGAAAATCTGGTGTAAATATTGGAAGTTTGTTTGACTGCAGTACTTCATTGCTCTTGGAAGCAAAACTGAAAGGCTTCTAGACAATTCAACAACAAGAAAGTAAAAGTAACTGGTCCACAAGAGGGTGAGAATGGCATGCAGAGCAGATTGCAAACAGTTGTCTTCAATCTTCATTCATGAAGCCTACTCAAGTAAAATGTCTACTTTAGAGTGTGCTTAAATAATGAAGTTAAAGCCATTGGGGATGGGCTAAAATGCAAAGTATCTCATTCAAGGAAAGTGCCCATTTTTTTCAACTTATATACCATGTCATTGGGTGAATACATGACTGTTTTTCAAGTTATGTTTGTTTTGTAGTACTTATACTCTCAGTAAATGAATTAGCTAAAAGTTTTCACATAAGGTTTACAGATGCATGACATTTTCATTCCTGTCCTCTAGAGAATGCAGCAAATCTATTTAATAGTCATAATATTTTGAGGTATGTATGATGAGATGTATATTTTATGACAAATTTTAAAAGTAGGATTATATTTTCATTCAAGAGTCTCATGTGTCAGAATAGTTAACTGTTTAACACAATGTCATGGTTTCTCTATATAATTTTACCAGCTCCTATAGAGACCCAATTGTTCATCAAAGTCTACAATTACATGTTCTCCTTGCTTAATAAAAGATGGTGAAATAATGTGGGCTGAAGAAATGCAAAGCACCCCATCTGAAACACCAGCTCTGCCTTAGTCACACTCTTCCCTTGTCTGCCTTGATGCAGATGAGAGGCTAAGGAGGTCTAGATCTTCTTCAACTAAATAATGTGTCATGAAAAACCCTAAGTTATTAAAACATTTAAGATGCCATATTCTATAATCTTTGAAAGATATGAGAAATGCCTATCTAAAATATATCTATGCACATCTAGAAAATCTAACATAACTAAAAGCTTGGCTATTATAGATAACTATTCATTAACAACTTATATACATAACATTTTTAAATGAACTACACAATCACAATACCTTAATCAAGATCAAAAATACATATACATATAACAAAATTGACTTTAAATCTCTATCAATAAAGCAAAATCTATACTAATGCAAATTATTCATACCTATATCATATCCCCCTTTAAATGTAAAAGAACATTTATAAGCAATATTTGGGAACATGGGCACAGTTTTTTCTCTCCAAACTGCTTCCTGCTGAATAGGGGTGCTGTTAATCAGGTATTTCAGGGTATAACCTGTGTGCTAGATTCATCTCAGTCAGCAGTTGAGTGAAGTGATTTTTTGAAGATGTTCACAGCAACCCTTCAGGAGGGCGTGGTTCATCAATACCATATTGGGATAGAAGCAATCCACAGACTCTCACCCTCTGTGAAAACAAAATAAGAAACTCCTTTCCAAAGCATCATGTCGTTAGATCCAAATTTCAAAGTCAAGGCATTTTCAAAATATCTATGTTGGATTAGTTCAGCAGCATTTATAAACAAATATCTTTTAACAGCTCTTGCTCCTTTCTCAGCATTCAAACAATTCAAAGAGAGCATAATAGCATACAGTATCAAGATTCTCTGTGTATTTTGCATCTTTTTGTAGCTTTGTTTTAATCTCTATTTCGTTTATTTTTACTTTTATTTTTTGCTTTTTGAGACAGGTTCTCTGTTTCTTTGACCTTGAATAACTCTGTAGACCAGGCTGTCCTTGAACTCTCAGAGATCCTCCTGTCTCTGCCATTCAGGCATTCGGATTAAAGGCGTGTGCTAGCACACCTTTTCATGACAATGAGATACATCTGCCCCTGGCAACACAAGCTACTTCAAGAGGAAGATGGGCATTGAAGAGGCTCCTTATGAAGTTTGATAGCCATTTGGGCAAGAACCTGTTCTTGCCTGGACTATTGCATAAACTGGACACAGAGAACCCTCAGAGAGAGGACTACTGAACTTGCCTAAAGGTGAGATGATCTTTCAAAGTTCCTGATTCATGAAAGAGTCTGTGAGACATTCTGCAGGACACAGCAGATACTGACTGAACTGCCTTTGAAATTTCCTGCTTCATTGAAATGTCTGCTGGAAACTATGGGCCTGTAGGCTGAAGATGGATGCCCCAACTGTACAGAGGAACTTTGGGTGAATGTCCAGGAAGTGAGATGTCTCTGTCATTTCTAGAGATTTGAAAGTTGCTTATTTCTCGTTTACTTAGGTAATATTATATCCTTCTGGAGTCTTTGATGCAGTTGAAGAATAGATAGATAGATAGATAGATAGATAGATAGATAGATAGATAGATAGATAGATAGTTATAGCTATCTTCCTTTGTTATGATAAAAGGTAAAATAGATATAAATATTGTAACTGTAATTCTTGCTTGATAACTGTTTTGTTATATGTAATTTTGCTATGTTAAAGTTAAAGCCTTCCTTTTTTGTTTAAACAGAAAAAGGGGAAATGATGGAGGAAGGTCATTGGTTAAGTAATAAAGAAACTGCTTGGCCTCATAGGTTAAAACATAGGTGGGTGGAGTAAACAGAACAAAATGCTGGGAGGAAGAGGAGGTGAGCTCAGAGGCCATGCTCCCCTCTCCCGGGCAGACACCATGAAGCAAGCTGCCAGGTCAGACATGCTGAATCTTTCCTGGTAAGACTGATGCTACACAGATTACTAAAAATGGGTTAGGCAAAATATGAGAATTAGCCTGTAAAGGGCTAGAGTTAATGGGCCAAGCAGTGTTTAAAAGAATCCAGTTTCCATGTTGTTATTTTGGGGCATAAGCTAGTAGGTGGCTGGGAGCCGAGCTGTGGGAAGAGGCCCGCAGCTCCCACAACAATAATGAACTGGAGGTCAGAGAAACTCTATCTCATAAAAAAGAGAAAGAAAAGAAACAGCTATATCTTGCCTATGTGGTGCTGGATATAGCCAGGCAGTACCAATGAGGTAACTTAAAGCAGAACTAGAAAAGGTGGATAACCGTGTTATGTGATGTTTAAGTATTTAATCAAATGTCATCATCAAGTACTCGTAGTAAAATCAAAACAATGAAAGTTGGAAGCAAACAGTGCTAACATCTTCGTACTGAAGTTAGAGCCACACACTCAAGGAAAGACAGTAGAAAATGTCAACACGTACACAGCTTAAATTGGGCATTATATCCTTCCACATTCATGCTTCCATGAATTTTATGCCTTACATGATCTCGGTACCGCTATTAATCACTGTAATTATTGCTGTTTTAATGAACAGTCTCTGTTTGGATTTATTAGCATGGCTGTTCTTACCATCTCAATTTCCATGTCTCTGTTACAGGTTACTTTATCTCTGTCAGAAGGATTCCCTTAGTATCTCTATCAGGTTTGCTTGCAGTAACTTCTCCCCTTTTGTTTGAGAATGCCATTGGTTATTTTATTTGTGTTTTCCTATGGCTATAGAATTATAGAATCTAGGTAGGTACTTTCTTTTTCTGACATGTTAAAGATGTCTTTCTACTGGTGTCTTATTTCCATCATGTTGCTGTTCTTTTTTTTTTTTATTTAAAATGGACCATAATAGTGGAGTTTGGGCACAGAAATGACATGAGAATAAATGGTATTTTCAGTAGTTTGCTTGAATGTTTAAATGTGAATAGAGTAATAAGAAGTAACACAGGACCACAAATGGGACAGTAACATCATTCCTTCAGAAAAATTCACCAGAGATATTAGAGAAAATTTGATAGAAAGAATTCAAAAGCTGGGGTAGGTGAAATGGTGTGAAATCCTAACCTTTAGGGTGTGGGATAGTTGTTGCTGTCAAGCTCACAGCAGTTGTGATTACCTGCCCAAGATCAGCACAATAACGGCAGTCAACAACCATTCATAGAAGGCAAAAGGACTCTTGAGGTCCTGCCCTTCCCTGAGAGCCTGTGCACAGTCATTCATTAATGGGGAAGAGAGAAACATTTTCTTCGGTGTTGTAGCCACTGGGAAGATGTCCGTGTCTCTGTAAACAAATTTTCAGCTATACTCTTGTAAAGAACCCGAGTGAAACTCATGAGCTCAGAGAAAGAAAGAAAAGAAAGGAAGAAGCGAGGCATGAGTTATGAGAGTGGAAATGGAGCAAGTTGACAATAGAAAGTGGTTTGGAGAAAGAGAGAGAAGAGAGGGTAACAGCGTGGGTGAATATGATAAAAATCCATTATGTCCATATATGAAAAAATCATAATGAAGTCCATTGTGCTAATATTGAAAGTATTTTTTTCAAAAAAGAGTGATGCAGGAGGTGGTAGAAGCATGAGATACCTCCAGCCATGCTCCAGTCTGTAGCAGGTGGTCCAGACAGAAGGAGTTAGATGGCATATACACTCTTAATTACAGCAAACAGTATTTCCTATTGCCTAGTGTGGGATAAAAGAGCAAAAGACAGGCCAAGACTCAAACTCAAGTTGTATCCCTGAGTATAAAGAATGGTCATTATTAATTAATTTTGAAATGACCTTTACCTTGGAGCTCCTTAGCCTGGAATTTCAGTTTGAGATTAGCAAATATGAATATAGAAAGATACAGAAGTTTGATGTTCAGATGAACAATCCTGATACAAAATGAAATTTCTGTGTGAGATTAACTAAAATCAATTGACATAAAGCATGAAGAATGCCTTAAGTACTGGAACCAAACAAAACTGGCGGTGTTCGCTAAGAGATCTTTTTCCTCTCAACTTCTAACATCACTTGTCATCTTGACCACCAAACATCATTCACCTGAATTTTATAAAGAGAATATGGGTTTTGTCAGAAGAAATAAGTTGATTGGTAAAATAAAGAATGATAATAAACCTTTCAATATATGTTTTCCATCTGTCAGTAGGAAATGTCTTCCCACACACTGATGTCCATCTGGGCAGATACATGGGTCTTACCAAGATGGTGCAGCCAGGCTCACTTTTGTCACCATCACACCTGCCTCTTCTTACTATGACATCACTTCTTCTAGGCTTTTTTTTAAAAATAATCACTCTGTGTCATCAGTGAGACAAAAACTGATGGTTTAACTTTTCATTTTTCAACAGAAAATAAGCCGCTCAAATGGAAACTGAGGTGAAAGACTGAAAAACAGAGTAATAGATAACCTGTCACCTCTGAAAGCAGGGAGCTAAAGAACACTTCCATGCGGAGCTGAGCGATTTTGACAACAGTG
Source organism: Microtus ochrogaster (assembly GCF_000317375.1). Lineage (NCBI taxonomy): Eukaryota > Metazoa > Chordata > Mammalia > Rodentia > Cricetidae > Microtus > Microtus ochrogaster. The sequence goes on along the minus strand of NC_022034.1, from coordinate 41,086,045 downwards.
TTAAATGGGTTGTGGGACTTGATATGTTTTCCAATTGTTTAAAAAGAATTTTCACTTAAAGAAATGGGGGAATGCTGTAAAATACTTCAGAAACTATTTCAGAATTTATCAGTCCCCTGTTTCAGAGGACCGGCTAATGAAAGAGGAAGCATCAATCTCTTACCATTTTGGTGATTGCTCGTTTAGAAGTGATGTCCATGTGAACTTACCTCCTATAAATCACATGGTTTTTGTATCATAAGTATAGATTTTACTCTGAAAACAAAAATAAAACTCAGTAAATGCTATAGAATTTATAGGATTAATAGACATATTTATGAGCCAAATAACACAAGAAAGCCAAGTTCACCCTAAAGCTAACACACACATTATCTGTACAATCAAGTTCTGTCATCACACTATGAAACTATTTTTATATAAGTATGAGTATAGGGCTGAAAAATAATTTAAAACAAAGTTAATGTTGAGGAAGAGTCACAAATAATATTCAGAGCTGTTACAAAGAAATTGGAGAATCCATCTCAAGAGACATGATTCAAAAATGATTTTTGTCTTATACCAAGAAGCAGAAAATTATTTTGTCCAAAATTTAATTATATAGATTTTAAGTAGCCTTCTTTCAAAAATCTCTCCAAAATCCTGTTATGTAAGACCCAAAGTCCATTCTACTTGTTTTGGACACAGATTTTTTTTTCTTCTGTGCATAGCAGCTTGGATGAGGATCTTAACAGTCTGGATCACACCTCTCTTCTGCTTCCATGTTTCCTTCTAGTTCGTCTGCTCTCACTTGGCCCCTTTGCTATCTTACATCTATGACTCTAGGCCTAAGTTATCCTGACAGTGGAGGCCAGCAACAGGGTGTACCACAGTAAAGTCTGTCACTTCTGAGAGGTGACTAGTTTAAGGTAAAGGCATTTGGGAAGAGATGGAGAAAGGTCCTTCAGCTTCCCCATTTAATACAAATTTACAGGGGTCTCCTCGCCTCTTTGCCAGGGAGCAAGACTAACCATCCAAGGCAATTGTGAATACCTTTGCTGTGGTCTGAATGTATACATGCCCTAACATTTGTAGGTTGAAATTTGATTCTCAATATGATGGCATTCATGGGTGGAGCTTTTGGAAGACTGCTGAGTCATGAGTGTGAGCCCCCACAGATGGGACTGATGGACATAACAGTAAACAAAGTGTTCAGTGCTCTTTTTCCAATGGGTGAGGATCACATCATTATGGACCAAGAAGATGGCTTCACCAAGCACTAGGGCTAACAGTGCCTTACTATTGAATTCTAGAGCCTCAAGAAATGTAACCCAATTCTATTGTTTGTAGCCACCTTATTTGTGGCGCAGCCCACACAAACAATGACACTTAAGGACCCTGCTTAGCTCAGAGACTTCATGAGAGGCATCTGTGTAAATCTCAGGAGCTCAATTTTGTCTACTTTTTCTTATACATTTGTCTTTCTATATTTTCTGCTGAGAAAAAGTTAAGGACTTTTCTTTTCTCCTTGTCTTAACTCTTCTCTTAAAAAGTATGACTTTTACTGAAGATACCATATAAGAGGAAAGTTCAAGTCACCTTTGTAACAGCCATTCATAATACATGCTGATAAAGTAGCCTTCCCATGAAAAAAGTAACAAAGCAGTTTTTTGAAAAACAGCATAATAAAAATTGCAAGATTTTTTTTAGGTTATATATCTTAAGTTTGAAATTTGTTTCATATCTCCATCTATAAAGGGTCCAAGAAATATGGAAGGCTTTAACAGGAAAGGGAAATGGGATTTATGTTGATTAAACCCCAAGTTGGGTTGAAGGTTCTCTCCCAAGTGCTTTTTCCTTTTATTTGAAAAGTCAAAGGGGATCTCATCCTCCAGGAGCCAGTGTTATTCACTTGTTTTGAAATGAATGCATGACATGTCTGTATTCAGCTCATATGAGCATTCGAAGAGAAGCATTATCCAGAATATCACATGAAAGGGGGTTATTTTAGAAGACTGGGGCTGAGAGAAGAGGAAGGAAGAAATAAAAGATCAGAAGCTAGACTAGCAGGAGAAAGCAAACAAAAGATTAGAAAGAAAACCAAGACAAGAAACAGAAAGTACAGCCCTCGGCTCATCAGCTCTCGTGTCGCTGTTTTCTTATATCGAAGTAAACAAAGTAATAGTGTATTGATTTGGACATTCTCCTTTAGTTTACCAAACACAGCATCGAAGGTTTCCACCTGGGCTCTTTTGTTCCTTTATTCCTTTTCTGAGAGATGGGGTGGGGGTAAGGGAGCAATGCCTCTTTTCTGGTCATCTGTCTTCTTTGTGGGAGATTTTTGGGGACTCACAATGAAAGTTCTTGACTTGAGGAACAGAGCGCAGCTCCAGAGGAATTTGAGGATGAGACAAGAAACCCTCCTCTGGCATGAAGTTTTCAGTGGACTCTGGCCTGTCTTCCCTAATTGACTAAAATTGGAAGCCGGCTTCTTCTCAGACACAAGGATTATGGAGAAGGTCAAAAGCTAAAAGCACAGAGAGGGAAAAATGGATGGCTTCAACTGAACTTCTATTTTTAATAGACATCACAAAGGATGTGGTATCTTTCTATTAGAGTCCAAGCTCATTCCGTCACTTATTTAACACATACACAGATGTTTCCACTTCACTTAAAATTCTTCAATTTGAGATCACAATAGTTACAAAGACCACAACCAAAGCAAAGGTTTTCATTGTTTTGTTTTGTATTTTGTGAAGAAATAGGAAAATGCAAAATTGGAAAATAAAATGGTACTTTATTTTCTGGCATAATGGGATGTTGTAATGAATGTTTTACTGCATTGGACACATTTACATTTGGGTTTATTTGAATAGAGCCACAGTCTACTTTATAAAGTAAAATAAGCCAAATAAAGGAGCTTTCTCTAAATTTCCTTATGACTTATTTTTGTAGTGCCATGACATAATATTCTTTAAAAACATTAGCTAGATTTATTAACCTAGTCATTGAAAGAAAATTTAAGTTTTTGAAGGTTGGTTTTTAGTACCAAGAAGAAATGGAATGAATATATACCTTATTACTAAATTATTACTTTTTTGAAAAAAATAATAAATTACTAATATATCAACTTACAGTAAGCACAGTGGCATTTATGTTTTGTGAAGAAGAAACATTGCAGTGTAAAAACTAGAAGAAAAACACTGATTAAGTTTGCTGACTTTTAAAGCTTTCTCCCTAAATCACACCACCATGCATAAATAAGAAAGAACTAGTCAAATAACCAATACTGAGGCAGGAGTGAGAGTTCCATGGGAGTAAAGGAAGAAAGGCCCATAATAAAGCTGCAGTTATGCCCACATAGATGTGAAAACAAAGAAAGCAGAGTGTAATTGGTAGTTAACAAGACACAAGCCACAGTCAGCATCCCAGCAACACCTACAAGGTCAACAATTGGCAAGAGCAACTTGATTGAGCTTGTTAACTGTTAAGAGCAGTTAACAAAGCAGAAAAAAAGAGATGGACAATGGTGGGGCAGGGCTTCAACACCTGACCACCTTGCTAACTGCAAGCAGTGCAGGAGCAAAATGTGATGGTCTCTCTGACTCAACCAGGAGGATCCGTGTAGTATGTATAATGCTTTTTGACTCTCATTGGCTCAAGATATAATCCTAGTCTGCTCTCATTGGTTCAGGGTGGGATCCCCTTCTACTCTTATTGGCTCAGAGTATGATCTTCCTCTGTTCTCATGGGCTCAGGGTATGATCCTCCTCTGCTCTCATTGGTTAGGATATAATCTGTTGCAATGAGGGCCACTTGTTGGTTCCCGGCCACCCACCTAGCTTAGACCCGAAATAATCACACACAAACTATATTAACTAAAACACTGCTTGGCCCATTAGCTCTAACTTCTTATTGGCTAACTCTTACATCTTAATTTAACCCATTTCTAGTAATCTGTGCATCACAACAAGGTCATGGCCTACCCAGCAAAGTGTCAGCACATCTATCTCTGGTGGAGCCTCCATGGTGTCTCCTGACTTTGCCCTTCTTCCTCCCAGCATTCAGGTCCATCTTCCCTGACCACCTAAGTTCTACCCTGCTATAGGTCCAAAGCAGTTTCTTTATTAATTTACCAATAAAAGCAATGCATAGACAGAAGATCCTCCCACACCAATAATCCTCTTCTGTCTTCATTGGCTCTGGATAGAATCCTACTCTGCTCTCATTAGTTCAGGGTATGATCCCCTTCTGCTCTCATTGGTTCAGGGTATGATCCTCCTCTGCTCTTGTTGGTTTAGCCCACAATATGCAGAGAAAATCCACAAATCTCAAGAGAAATGACCCTAGTGTTTGTCCAGTTTCTGCTATGAAATGTCCCTAAAAAAGAAACTAGGCAGCTGGTTTTTCCCCTCTTTTGGGAGCACCTCACTCTCTGAAATTTCTCTCATTCTTCCTCAATTCCTCAATCTTTCTGAGTTTCTTACTTTTCCTAATATTTCATGTTCCCTTAATTTTCCTTTGTTTAATCTGCTTTTGCTTTGCTTATTCTTACGTACATCCATGTTTTTAACTATCATCTTGGGACAATGCACTAAAGAAGCACTATCTCAGATTGGTGACTTTTTGGTAACTTTTTGATCTTATACTTGTATTCTGAGTCAAGCACATCTCGACTGAGAAAGGCCCTGTAACTCTTTAAGATCTACAACACTACAAATTAAGTTACCTTCGTTGCTCCTACTATAAAAAAAAATACTAGCTAGTGTCCACTACATCCTAAATTCTTCTGCTCAGGGAGCCATTTTGGAGAAGAACTTCAGCTAAAATGAATTCCTGATTAATGTCTGCATAGTCAGAGTCAATAGAAAAAGTGAAGGAACACACTCATCTAATGCCTTTAATTTCCATTGCAAAAGGCCTGGTCACATCTTCACCCATATAACACACATTTTCAACCATGGACTCATACCCGTAAAATTAAAAAATGAAATAAATCTATAAACTATAAGGGACAGATGGCCTAATAGTTTAGAGCATTATCTGTTCTTGCTGAGGACCTAGGTTTAGCTCCCAGCAATCACATGGTTGCTCACAACTATCTGTAACTTCAAAATGCTGGTACCAAGCATGCATGCAGTACATGATGAAGGCAAAACACAGGTGCACGTAAAAATAAATAAATACATACATATATAAATAAGACTTGAAAAAAACACTGTGCAGACATTTAATTCAGAAGGGGAGTTGTTCAAGTTTAAATACTGTAAGTGTACTGAAACTATTCAAAAAATAGAAAGTAAAAGGCCTTGTCTTGTAAGAGGACATATAACTAGGTAATCTTGATCCAACTCTGAAACCCTACAAAACAGCTATTCAAGGTCAAAAGTGCAACTGGAAGCTCACCAGTAGGGAATGAGTGAAGTCCTTGCTCCCTAGTTCCTCCCTGTCAAGGACCAAAGCCTCAGAGCCATGAGTGGTAAGCCTTCCCCTCAAGTGAGGCTAAAAGGGTTGGCGAAGTCTTCCTCTAGTCTGAGTGGAAATGTTGCCGATGTATGCAGCATCTATCCACCATAACTTTCACACCTAGATTGTTTACTGCCAGAAGATTCCTCCTCTATAGACTGCTTCTGATGAGATTAGCTAAATAGTTCCCCTCTTCCAACTGTAGATAATAACTCTGCCTCCTTGTTTACGTGTATGTAATAAATCTACCTCCTTATTCAGGTGCACGCATTAACCTGGCCTTTCTCTTCAACTGTATATAATAAGCTACTGAGTGTCTCCATCAAAGACCCCAGTCCACCCCAGCTTCCTCTGTACCCATGTGTCTGTTCTCTCTGCATTAATCTGATGCCCTGCTTTGGTCAATCACTAGAACTATGCATGATGCAGCATTCACCCCCAAACAAAATGCCCAAAGGAATTTCAGTTTCCACCAATCCAAGGAATGAACTTTTAAAAAGAACTCTGCCTTGCACCAAAGGAGTGAAATCCCATGAGACTAGATTGTTTCCTCTTTCAAATTAGGAGGTCTGAATGGAAGATGTGGATAAAGTGATTACAGGTAGCAATTTTTTTATTTCTCTTAAGTTTTATCTTAAGAATTTTTACTTCATTCTGGCTACGCCTCCTTGTACCCCACTGCTGGTGGTCTCGGGAAATTTCTTCCAAGGAGTGATCTTTTCTTTTTCTGTCTAGTATCTGTAAAGACTTAAAAATAACATTTTTAAAAAGCTATTTTATGGCAATGAGACCCTTGAATCAGAGACTGCTTGGTCTCAGACATGCTTTAAATGATAAGTGTAAGTACTCAGTAGATTGCTCTGGTTCTTTTTTGCATAGATATACTCCTAGCAGTAGAAATATGTGCCTACTAAAATTGAGCTGAATTTCCTGAACTGTTTATGCTAGCTGTACTTCTGACTACAATTATGTAATTAAATTAAGTGGTATGCAAATTGATGACATGTGATTGACGGTGGATTTGCTGTGTAAACTAAGTTAAATGCTTTGAAGACTTCCACAAATGTTAATGCCTAACATATACTCACTGTTGTGTGACAAGCAAGGAAACTTAAATATTGACAAGGGTTTTGGAAATAAAATCTAGAAGGAAGTTCCACTCAGTCTTTTTTTTTCCCCCTGAGTACATGGACTCCAATACTAAATTTAAAGAAAGTAAAACTGGAAATCATAAAGTACATCATGGATGTGTTTATATAAGGAAGAAAATGTGATGCTTTTCTCAGCAGACATCAAAGTAATAGTCTTGGATCACTATCAAAGATCGTGCAAATGAGTGTGAAATCATTTGTTTTAACTTAACGTGTAATGTTGATGTGTGCATTGACAAAGATTTTCTCCTTTAGCCAGAACACTGGTCTGATGCCACTGAGTCCTTCACCTGAGGAAACCCTGTCTTGTGGTTCCCTTCTTCTCCTTGTAGAGTTTGATTTGAACAAGAACACCACAAATTGACTTGAGCAAAAATCCCTTGTCACTGGCATCTGATTCCCTTTGTGCATTTGCCTCCCCACCCCTTAGAGATCGTCCACCAAGTTACTTATTACTTGCCATTTGTTTCCTCTCAGGAATTTTCCACTCAAACGACAAGAATGGGAAGTAGGAACTGGTCAGGCAGATTTGGGTAAGGAACTGTGGTCATAAATAGATTTTCTGTGCCTGGAAGCTAGAAATATCTCTAACCTTCTGGGTAGCTCTGTCCTTACTGAAGGTGAGAGATGCTGAAGGAAATGCTTTGGCAAAATGTCCTTTGTTCTGACAGAACACAGGGATACCAGAAATGGGAGAGAGCTGATTTCTCCTTGTCTCTCCGGCCTACCTGGGCAGCCGATCCTGAAATCTATCGAGGAAGACAAGGCTTACGCTAGAGGAGGCATCTGGATACACCCTGCTTCAGCCTACGGGACAGAGCCATTTATCTCCCTGCCCGCACCACACCTCAGTTTCTACCTCCAGACCTTTAAAGAGCCCTAGACTAGCAGTTTGGTATCACTTCCTGGGACACCATCCTCCAACAAAGCTCTGCCTTTTTTCTGGTAAGCTCCCATCTAATTCTTGTGAAAGACCCTACAGACCCCCTCCTCAAAACCCACAGCTAGCATGCTCCTGGGGGAAC
>NC_022034.1:41062464-41078172 GCF_000317375.1 Microtus ochrogaster | reverse complement strand
CCACGCTTTTGTTTTGCTTCTGTAAACTTGCTGTTTGCTCTTCCCTATAAAAAGCCCGCCCTCCAGTTAGCAGGTGCGCAAAGTCCTCCGAAAGATTTTGCCGCCCACAGGTACCTGTGTTTACTCAATAAACCTCTTGCTAATTGCATCCTGTGTCCTGGTCTCGGAGTGTCCTGGTTCTGGGGTCTTCATCGGAGAAAAAGGTCCTCTCTGAGGGTCTTTCACTAGAATAAACCTCCTTCCTGAAATCCCTGTCACGCTGTCCCTGGTTTCATTCTTTGAAACCCTAAGAACACAGAGGTCTCTGACTGAGCAGAGTTCTGTGTGACTCTGAACTTCTGGTAAAGCCCCCTGAGCCTACAGAGAAGCTGCCATGGAATCCAAAGCTTTCCGCATCAATGCTTCTTGACTATAAGCCCTTACTGGTCCTCACTTAAGGTCAGACCTGGCTCCAAGCTTTTGCCCAATACAGGAATAGGCTGTAGTTCTAACCTCTGTGGGCAACATCGGCCCTGTCGTCTTTGGCAAACGTTTTGTTTATTTCTTCCTTCCCTAAAGCTCAGTTTTATTTTTAAAATTGACCTATGTAATTTGGTTCTGACAAGGTTTTATGTATCTCAGGCTGGCCTCAAACCTTTCAGTAGCTAAGGATTGTCTTGAAATACTGATTCTCCTGCCTCCACTTCCCAAGTACTTGGATTACAAGTGTCTACACCACATCCAGTTTAGGGGGTGCTGGGGATCGAACCTGGAGACTGCATGCTAGGCAAACTCTACCAGCTAAACCATGTACCAACACTGATAGCTTATCTCAAGTAGTCACTTTAATTAACTGCTAGTTGTGAATTAGTAGAAAGTATTTGTCTTGTTTTGTTTTGTTTTCTTTGAGACATGAGTCTTACTGGGTAGCCCTAGCTGACTGCAACTCACAGAGATCCACCTGTCTCTGTCTTCCTATTGCTTGGATGGACCTATGCCTGGTCCAAGTACAAGGAGTATTATTTCATAATGTATAGAGCATGCAACCTAGTATTATTATAAAAGGCTTTTTAATGATTTCATATTCTTGATGAAGGTCTCTAAATCTGCCATTTCCCGTAGATGTTGGGGTAGAGTGTTTTAGTGCTAACTCGGTGTTTATTCAAGACAAACTATTAATATCCCCCTTTTGTGGAAGCATTAGCTTTGATGAAAACATTGTTTATGTAAATATCTGTCTCAGACAACCAAAGTTTCCAAGGAAACATGCTTTGAATGCAACAGAATATGCAAATGAAAGCCTTTTTTTTTCTGTATAAATTGCCTCTAACTAAGAGACAAAGCTTGAAACAAAAGCCGATTCAGAGAGATAAAAGGAACCAACAACTGGCAAAGCGACTCCAGTGGCTTTTTTTCAATAGCCATGAAAATCATTCTCTTTTGCCTTGTGCATTGTAGCACCCAGTATCAATATTTGCCTATTGTCAACGGGGGAGAGATTAGAAATGAGTTCACTTAAATGCTCTCAAATGTGCACCATGGTGTCTCTGCCTCTGAATGATATCTATTTAGCTAGTTGATTATTGAGATTAAATTGCTCTGTAAAACAGCTCAAGTCTTTAGTCTTCTCTTTATAACTAGAATCAGTGTGACTTCCTCTGCTAAATAAAAACAATAACAAACAACACAAACAGAAAACCAGCGAGACAATGTCTGGGTAAAGCAACAGTCTTGCAAGCTTTCCAAAGAGAGTTTCCAGAACTCATGGAATGGTGGAAGGGGAGAGAACTACGCCGCATAGTTGCCTGCTAATGTCCCCACAAGTCCTGTGGCACACACAATACTAATAAGTTGTTTTTTCAGATGGAAGCAGACAGTAAATAAGAGAGTCTTGCAAATTGCAGGATTATATGTTAGATTTGTATCCAGAAGATTTAAGATGAGTTGATATTTTACACACTAAAGAATTATTTTAGCACTTTGCAAGACAGACAAAGAAGAGAAAAATACTGCATAGAACACATGACATTTGATCCCTATAAACTTCTCTTCCAACCGTCTTATCTGCCATTCTGCTTTTTAAATTCTGAAGGTTCTACCTTCACATCCTCCAGATGTAACACACCCTTTGCTGTTGTAAATGTCAACCCCAATTTTACAGTGTAAACTGACCACCGGGCAATATCCTTTTGGAAGAAAAAGTTAATGTTGTGTCTGTGATGGGTGACACTGGAAATGAAGCCATTTTATTTTAGCAGCTTATATTGTTTTAAAAGAAATGCAAGAAAGACCCAAAAAAAGCTCCTTGGAAGTCGACTTAAGAAAACGTATATGCCCTTGCTGAATCTACGTCACCTTTCATAAAATGATAGTTCTTGTTTGTTTTTGCTTTTTGAGAAGCTTTCTGTAGTTCAGGCTGGCCTCATACTTTCCTAGTACCTGAAATTGACCCTGAACTCTAACCCAAGTGCTTTCACCTCCCAAATTTTAGAACTAAGAGTAAGCACCCCAGGTCTTTCCCAAGAGCTAGTCTCTCAGTCTACACAAAATGCAAAGAAAACTGTGTGATAAATTTCATAAAGTTTACTTGAAGAAAAAAAATTCTAAACCTAGGCATCATTCAGGCTAAAAATGATTCAGTTCTAAATGCCTTATTCTACCACATGTGTTGATTATGTGTATAGCCAAAGGAAGGCACATTAAAAGAATAAAATAAAAACATATAATTGGATACAGTTAGCATAGTTAACATTTGCCCTACATGAGTGTGTCGTGATCTTCTGGGAGTCTATGATTGGATGATACTTCAGTGCTGTGACTGTCTGAGCCCTATTTATCACATACATACACATGTGCCCACACAGCTGTATCAGCACATACATGACCACACACACAAAAAAAATGTAATAATGAGAAGTAGTAGAGGAAGGCTGAAGTCATAAAAAGGAGAGAAAAAAGAGGTGAAAATTATAAATGCATAAAGAAATAGAATACTACCAGGATAGTAATGATGCACACCTTTAATTTCAGCACTTGGGATACAGAGGCAAGTAGATCTCTGTGAGTTCGAGGCCAGCCTGATCTTCAGAGCCAGGGCTACACAACAAAACCCTGTCTTGAAAAATGGGGGGGGGGCGAGGAAAAAGAAAAAAGAAAGAAAGAAAATGAAAATGAAGAAAAGAAAATCAATGCTTACAATTTGAGACCATTGTAATTAATTTGAGCTTGCTTTAAAAAGTCAGAGCTAAAGTTTGTTGTTGTTATTGTTTGTTTGGGTTTTTTCTTTTCTTTTTCTTCTTCTTCTTTTTTTTCTGGTTTTTCAAAACAAACTTTCTTTGTAGCTTTCGAGCCTGTCCTGGAACTAGACTGGCAGCAAAGTCACAGAGATCCACCTGTCTCTACCCCGAGTGCTGGAATTAAAGGCGTGTGCCACCACCACCCAGCCAGAGCTAGAATTTTTAAGTTAGATGTGTTAAGAACTGTCAAGATAAAATGAAACATAACTCCCTTTAATAAACAAAGAATAAAAAAGACTGTTTACGTATCCTCTAAATGGAGGCAGAGCTTTTCTTTTGTCCCTACTGCACAATTTCAAATAATCACACAAAAGCTAATATTAATTATAGAATGTTTGGTCTATAGTTCAGGGTTATTATTAACTACCCCTAACATTTAAATGAATACATTTCTATTAATCTATACATCACTTCATTGCCTGTAGCTTACTGGTTCTCTGACATCTTGTTCCTTAGGCAGCCGCATAGTGTCACCTGATTCAGCCCTCCTTCTTGCGTATCTCCATTTGACTTTCTTGCCCAGCCTTATTCTGCCTACCTATAGGGCAAACCAGCTTTTATTATTAACCAATGAGAAAAACATATGTTCACAGCATACAGAAAGGTCCTTCCACAGCAGTATCCACAAACTGAAAAAGAACGGCATTTAAATAAAATGTAGAATATCTAAGAGATAAAAAATGGGAACAATTACAAGATGACTAAAAGGATGGATAGAAAAGAGATTCACTGAGGATACAGTTCAAACACTTAACAAAAATCAGCAAAGAAGTTTCAGTAGGGTAGCTTGGAGGGTTAGGACCACTGGAGAGGTAATGGAGCTACAGAAGTCAAGAGGATGCAGGGATTCCTTAATAAGTTCCACACATGGGTTCAGAATGCTGATCTCAGCACTTCCGAGATAAAATGACACTCATGGAATCTGTCAGAACCACCAAGATAAACTACTTAGAATTCACAATCAAGCAGGAGGTAGGCTTCTCATTTACAGCAGTGTATTTCAATAATTATTCCTAAGCACAGATGGGAGGGACAAGAAAACTGTCAACAAAGAAACCATACTTAATTAAACTGCTATTCAGCAGTAAGTGCAGGAAAAAAAAGGTATTTTCAGACATATCTGAGATCACTTATCTATAAGCCATTTTCTTAAAATGTTTCTATATTACATTTTAATTTAGTGTGTGTGCATCTGTGCATGTGTGTGTACACATTCACCTGCAAACTGTGACATTTTTTTGGTTCTCCCCATCATGTGGGAGCTGGTGATTGAACTAACTCAGGTTGTCAGGAATGGTAGCAAGTGCCTTTATCACAGTAGAGATGCTTGAGGAGGAGATGGGTGAGTTCCCACAGAGTCCTGAGGAGATTGTTGTGCAGGCTCCAGAGAGGAAAGATTACCCCTCACTCTGCATTCTGTTCCTACCAGAGTGGGCTACACACAAACTGAATGATGCCTCCACCCACACTGGTAATGGCACATCTTCCTTATTTACCCCACTGATGCCAGAGCTGATCTGGGAAGAGACATCTTCTCAAACATACCCTGAAAAGGCATTGTATCAGCTATCTGCTGTTGTCTAGTCTAGCTAACCCACAAAACTGATCAGCAGATAGGAAACTGGGGGAGGGACAAAATAATTGAATATGCTAAAATACCCTCATGAAGTAAATTAAATGTACTTTTCAAATAACTTTGTGTCATAAAGGTGGAGTTATCAACTTACTGGCTAAAATAACTAAATGAGAAACATCACAAATTACTCATTGGGAAATTATGCTAAAATATCTACTATTGCTTAGTAGGAAATATAAATATTAAGAAGTACAGATTTGAATGAAAATTGAATTTACTATTTATGCTAATTGAAAAGCAAACTGAAGAGAATATTCACCTACCAAATCCTTGGTGTGGAGTAAATGAATTTGGCAGTTACATTCAACTAGTATAAGTACTGTAACTTGAACAAAAACATGCAGAAAGTTTAAAGACAAAAGTGTTTAAAAGATATGTCATAGTAATGGAAGAGGCTGAAACAATGTTGGCATGCTTGTTAGGAAAAACAAAATCCCATTTTAAAACAAAATTGAATAACAAAAGTTGCCATGTAATTTCCTAAGATGTGGTCTTGCAAGTAATTTTTTAAAAAATGAATGTGTATCAACCTAACAACTCCAGGTTGAAATACAAAATGCAAGATTTGCTTGAATTTTTAAGAAGTTAGAAATCTATTTATATGGTGTAGACAGAGTATATTGTCAGGACCACTGAACAGATCTGTCCTACCAGTCAGCTCCCAAATAACCACACAGAGACTTAATATTAATTATAAATTCTCAGTAGATAGCTTAGGCTTATTACTAACTAACTCTTGCAACTTAAATTAAGCCATATTTCTTATCTAAGCTCTACCACTTGGCAGTACCTTTTTTCAGCATGGCATGTTCATCTTGCTTCTCTCCACATCTGCTCATGGCTACCTGTACCTCCACCCTTCTTCCCAGTGTTCTCTCAGTTTGACTTTCCTGCCTCACCCCCAGCTGCTTAGCTATTGGCCAGTCAGCTTTTTAAACCAATAAGAAGGCACCTTGTCAAAGACACATTTTCACAGTGCACAAAAAAGCTACTCCATAACAATATAGTAAATTTTTTTAGCAAATTTCTGTCCAAGATAAACAAGTATAAAAGAAACCAGACAAAGGAATTTTGATAACTAGAACTGGATGAAATTATGATAGCCTGAAAATGGTATCTTATAAAAGTTCATAGAAAATGTGATAAAGAACGACACTGAATTTAATTACAACAAGCCAGCATGCTCTTTTGAGCACAGTTTCAACCATCTCCAGAAAGCAAAACAACCAATGATTCTATAAATATGCACTGAAAAGATAAACTAGCCATATTTTCAGAAAATCTACAATTGCATTGTTTAATAATAAGAATAGACTTTGAAATAAATAATAGTTTTGTATAACTGGAATCTCAGCATTCAAGAGGCAGAATTATGTGTTTCTGGTCAGCCTGGTAATTTGGTGAAAGCAGTTTCTAAAAAAAAAATTTATCTGTGTGTATATGTATGCAATATTACTATATATCTTTAATCTTCCATTATGAAACCAAATAGAAAATAATATCCAGTTACAACAAAATGTTATGTATAACTTTCATGTAATTCCAGACAAAATCATATTAATACCCTACAAAACAAAAATCTCTTTTGTAAAAATCCATGTAGGAAAACAATTATTTAATCAATAGATAGGAAATGTTTTAAGAACAGCAGCACCTACACTAAAATTGGAATGATACAGAGAAGATAAGAATAGCTCCTGAGTGAGGATGACATGTAAATTTGAAAAGAGTTCCATATTTCTGAACTAAAATCTATCAAAAGAGACAAAGAAGGACATTTTATATTGTCACAGGAAAAATCCATCAAGAGAAAATCTCAATACTGAACATCTATGACACAAATACAAGGGCACCCTCATATGTAAAAGAAACACTCCTAAAGCTTAATTCACACATTAAACCCCACACACTAATAGTGGAAGACTTCACATCCCACTCTTACCAATGGGCATGTCTGTAAAACAGAATATTAACATAGAAATAAGAGAATTGACAGATGTTATGATTCAAATGGACTTAAAAGACACCTATAGAACATTCCATCCAAACATAAAAGAATATATCTTCTTCTCAGCACCTCATGAAACCTTCTCAAAAATTGACCACATACTAGGTAACAAAACAAACCTCAACAGATACAAAAAATATGGAATAACCCATGTATCTCATCAGATACATGGCTTAAGATTAGAATTCAACAGCAGCACTAATTCCAGAAAGCCCACAAACACATGGAAATTAAACAACACTCACATGAATCATCAATGGGGCATGGAAAAAAATAAAAGAATAAATTAAACACTTCTTAAAATTCAATGAAAATGACCACAAAACATACCCAAATTTATGGGACACAATGAAAGCAGTGGTAAGAGGAAAGTTCATAGCACTAAATATCTAAATAAAGAAGATGGAAAAATCCCACAACACTGAGTTAACAGAACATTTGAAAGCTCTAGAACAAAAAGAAGCAAATTCACCCAAGAAAACTAGACAGCAGGAAATAATCATAAACCTATACTCCTACAAAATTGGAAAACTTAAAGGAAATAGACAACTTTCTGGATAAATATCACTTACCAAAATTAAATCAAGACCAGATAGGAACTTAAATAGACCTATAACTGCTTAAAACAAACAAACACAGAAACAGTCATCAAAAGTCTCCCAACCAAAAAAGCCCAGGATAAGATGGATTCACCTCAGAATTAAACAAGAGTTTCAAAGAAGAACTAATACCAATACTCCTCAAATTGTCCCATACAACTGAAACAGAAGAAACATTGCCAAATTCTTTATATGAGGCTACAATTACCCTGATACCCAAAACCACAGAAAGACTTTACTAAGAAAGAGAATTTCAGACCAATCTCACTCATGAATATTGATGTAAAAATAATAAAATACTGGGAAATTGAATCCAAGAACACGTCAGAAAAATCACCCACCATGATCAAATGGGCTTCATCTCAGAGATAGGATGGCTCAACATAGAAAAATCTGTCAAAGTAATCTACCATATCAACAAACTTAAAAATAAAAACCACATGATTAAGTCATTAGATGCTGAAAAAGTCTTTGACAAAATACAACATCCCATCATGATAAAGATCTTGGAGAGAATAAGGATACAAGGAATATACCTAAACATAAAAAGGCAATATACAGAAAGCCAATAGCCAACATTAAACTAAATGGAGAGAAACTCACAGCAATCCAAATGAAATCAGGAACAAGACAAGGTTGTCTACTCTCTCCATATCTATTCAATATAGTTCCTGAGGTTCTAGCTAGAGCAATAAGACAGTAAAAGGGGATCAAGGAGATACAAATCAGAAAAAAGTCAAACTCTCATTATTTGCTGATGATAAGACAATTTACATTTGTGACCCCAAAATTTCTACCAATGAACTTGAACAACTCATAAACACTTTCAGTAATATAGCAGGATACAAGATTAACTAAAAAAAAAAATCATTAGCCCTCATTTACACAGTTGATAAATGGGCTGAGAAAGAAATCAGAGAATTATCACCCCTCACAATAGGTACAAATAGCATAAAGTATCTCTGAGTAACTCTAACCAAGCAAGTGAAAGACACATACAGCAAGAACTTTAAATCATTGAAGAAAGAAATTGAAGAGGACCCGCCAAAATGCAAAGATTTCCCTTGCTCTTAGGTAGGTAAAATTAACATAGTAAAAATGTCAATCTTACCAAAAGCAATCTACAGATTCATTGCAATGCCTATCAAAATACCAGCAAAATTCTTCACAGACCTCGAAAGAACAGTAATTAACTTCATATGGAAAAGCAAAAAACCCAGGATAACCAAAACAATCCTGTACAGTAAAAAAAACTTCTGGAGACATCACAATTCCTGACTTCCAATTCTACTACAGAGCTACAGTACTGAAAACAGCTTGGTGTTGGCATAAAAACAAACAGGAGGACCAATGGAAACGAATCTAAGACCCAGAAACCAATCCACACAGCTACAAACACCTGATTTTTAACGAAGAAGCAAAAAATAAAATGGAAAACAAAGCATATTCAACAACTGGTCCTGGCATAACTATCAACATGTAAAAGAATGAAAATAGACCCATATCTATCACCATGCACAAAACTCAATTCCAAGTGGATCCCAGACCTCAACATAAATCCAGTTACACTGAACCTTATGGAAGAGAAGGTGGGAACTACACTTGAATGCATTGGCACAGGAGACCACTTCCTAAATATAACCCCAGTAGCACAGACACTGAGAGAAACAATTAATAAATGGGACCTCTTAAAACTGAGAAGCTTCTGTAAAGCAAAAGGCACAGTCAATAAGACAAAATGGCAGCCTACAGAATGGGAAAATATCTTCACCAACCCCACACCAGACAAAGGGCTGGTCTCCAAAATATATAAAGAACTCAAGAAATTGGCCATCAAAAGAACAAATAATCCAGTAAAAAAAAAATGGGGTACAGAGCTGAACAGAGAGAACTCTCAACAGAGGAATCTAAAATGACTGAAAGATACTTAAGGAAATGTTCAACATTCTTAGCCATCAGAGAAATGCAAATCAAAACAACTCTGAGAGTCTTACACCTGTAAGAAAGGCCAAGATCAAAAGCACTGATGACAAGTTATGCTGGAGAGGATGTGGGGTAAAGGGAGCACTTCTGTATTGCTGATGGGAGTGCAAACTGGTACAGCCGTTTTGGATATCAGTATGGTGATTTATCCGAAAATTAGGAAACACCCTTTCTCATGACTCAACAACACCACTTTTGGGTGTATACCCAAAGGATGCTCAATCATAAACAAGAAAATGTGCTCAGCTATTTTCATAATAGCATTGTTTGCCATTCCAGAACCTGGAAACAACCTAAATGCCCTTTGGCTGAAGAATGGACAAGAAAAACGTGGTACATTTACACAATAATGACATCTTGAGATTTGCAAGCAAATGGATGGTTCTAGAAAACGTCATACTCAGAGAGGTAACTCAGAACCAGAAAGACAAATATTATATGTACTCACTCATAGCGACTTTTAGATATAAAACAAAGAAAACCAGCCTACAATTCACAATACCAGAGAACCTAGAAAATAATGAGGATCCTAAGAGAGACATACATAGAAAGCAGAAAAATGCAAGATCTCCTGAGTAAATTGGGAGCCTGAGGACCATGGGGAAGGATAGAAGCAGAGGAGAGAGGAAGAGAGGGGAGCAGAGAAATATAAAAAATAAAAACATTAATTAATTAAAAATAAACAAAAACCTACAGCAAGTATGCAAATATTATTTTTAATGCAGATATAAATGTAAATTATGCAGCTAGGACATTCGTATCAGAAAACTTTGGTTACAAAGTTGACACGGCTGAGCAGCAAATGATAAGCTTCAATCTGCCTACATTGGGTCCTTAAGGATCCTTTCAAAGCTCCTTACCTCTGTTTCTGATGAAACATGTCTACATTAGGCATCTTGACTATTAATTTTATTCCCTTGGACCATCAATTCCTAAACAGATGCATTTTTGAAATTTACACTGATTTGTTCAACTCATTATTTTCATCATATTTTTAGCAAATTTACTAAAGTAGGAATGGTCCCCATAGACTTGTGTGTTCAAATGATTGACCCAAACATGGTGCTAGAGAATGAACTGAGAATTCTACATCTTGATCCTCAGGCTGCAGAAAAAGACTGCCACACTAGCCAAAGCTTGAGCATATATGAGGCTTCAAGGCCTGCCTTCACAGTGACACGCTTCCTCAAACAAGGCCACACCTACTCCAAAAAGGCCATACTTCCTAGTAGTGCCATTGGCTATGGGTCAATCAACACCATGATGATAAAGGACTTAACCTCTGAAACTATAAGTCAGCCCCAATTCACTGTTTCCTTGATAAGAGTTGCCACAGCCTTGGGGTCTCTTCACAGCAATAAAACCCTAACTAAAACAGTTTTCTTTTTACTTTACATTGTCAGTTAATAATGAGCTGTCTTTGATTTGGCATTTTTATGGCATATGGTTTATATGTCCTTCTACTTTAATGTCCTTATAACATAAGAAAGTGTAAAACCAAAGCAGAAGGTGTTTTCATTTTACTCTAAAGTGGTAACTTTCATGAAAACTACTTGTTTACTTCAAACATTTATGGTGATTACAGCTGTGTTTGGATTAATTTGCAGTTTTTCTTATGCCGTTTTTTAATATTTCTTTAATTTTTTCTCCTTTTGGTTTTCTAATTTCTTAATTAGATTTTTTAAGTCTATCGTCTCTCCTTATAAATTCTCCTGTTAGTTTTGAATTTGTACAGTTGAGAATTAAACTCATTTATGCAGATTACAATTGCCAGTGTACTTGAATCTATTTAACAACTTAGTATTTACTTGTTTGGGCCTTGGTTTTTATTTTATTGTTTCTTTTTGCTTTTACTAATACCTTTATTCTGTAACCTTATTATTTATCTAACCTTATTCTGTAAGGTTAGAGAGTGATTTTTTTCATTACACTTTTCTTCCACCTGTTTGAAAATTGCATTCTGTCAAGTGTGCAATATGTTGAGTTAGATAAACTCACTAACTTAAGATACATACCTAATAAAGTCAAAGATATTGAGCCTAGGCTGGGATGGTGGCACCTGCCTGTAAGTTCAGCACTTGGAAGGAAAGACTAGTCTATTTTGCATATCACAGTAAAACCGTCTATTAAAGTTCTTATTTCTGTGAGGGAGAAAGGAATATCTTAGGAACCTGATATGTGATACTTCTTGAGAACATGTTTGAAGTTATAGTTTTCCAGGCAGAAACTGATATCAAAATTACCTAGTGTCACCATCAACCCTGAAGATCACAGTTTGGAAATAGTAACAAAGCTACATAATACAGTTAACATCATTTCTAATAGTCATTTTAAATTCCCAGTAAAAATTTGCTTTTAATTTTATGAATTAAAATCTGCAATAAATTAAACCAACTGACATCTTTAATGGTAACTGTTCTATTAACAGGACAATTTCTGGCCAATCAGAAAGCAAGCTGGATGTGCTGATTCTGAAGAGAAACTAGTCCTGTTTGAAAGTCCAGTGACCTCAAGGCCCACACACTAAGAGTAAATTGATCTGCCTTTCTTGATTTTCAGGAGTTTTAAACTGAAAATTATAAAATATAAAGTTCTCAATTCTTAGTTGAATTAAGTTTAAATTGAGTTTCCTACTTTGCTGACAGAAGTTTCTGTCCCACCTGGCATCACAGTCACTCAGTCCCAAGGAAAAACACGGAGGTCTACATTAACTATAAACTGGTTGGTCTAGTGGCTCAGGCTTCTTATTAACTAACTCTTACATTTTAAATTATGCCATAATTCTTGTCTGTGTCAGCCACGTGGCTTGGTACCTTTCATCAATAAGGTATTCTCATCTTGCTTCCTCTGTGTCTGGGTGACGACTGCTGACTGAGCCTTTCTTCTTCCCAGAATTCTCCTAATCTGGTCAGCCCACCTATACTCCCCACCTTCCTGCCTGGTTGCCCCACCTATACTCTCTGCCTGGCTAGTGGTCAATCAGCATTTTATTAAACCAAGACAAGTGACAAATCTTTACAGGGTGCAGGACTGTTGTCCTATAGCACATTTCTTTTAAATAATGAACATGTGATCACATATATCTATATTGTCAATGAATAAATAATACACTATAAAAGTCTGTCACTCTAGCTCCCATGGCAAAGGTTTCAGAATTAGAAATTTGTTCCATTGAAATTACAGTATTTCTAATACTATTGTAATAGGTTAAATAATTATTTAAGAAGGGAGTTTTGCATTTAGTAATCTTACAATAATAATGTATCTGCCTTGCCCAAACGATATTTGATGTGGAAAATTTTTTTAAAGTGATCTTAAAAAATCAATTTTCAAGTTAATTTACGCATCAGGGAAAAGAAACAAATAGGGCTATCTCAGATTCCTTTTATGTTGTGTTCTCTTATTTATTGGATGATGTCATAGAGGAAGCAGTGGGTCTTGCCATGATGCTGGTTTAGAAATACTGCATTGTTGAAATATTGTAAAATACTGTGAAATGGTTAACAGGTAAACCCCACCCTTCCTCTTAGCTGTTTAAGCACGGGGGCTGGGTACAAGAAACTACTGCAAATAGAAAGCCGTTATTTGTGCTTTTGTACTTGTTCATCTTAATTTACCAGTTTACTAATATTGCCCTCAGTGTGACTCTGAGTAGATTGCTAGTAATTCTGGATTGCTTTCAATTTTACATACTGAGTAGATGTGTTTGAATAAAGCTTATTATGTCAAAACCAAGCTTATTAAATAACAAAAAATCAACAGATCATGGACTAGCCTGCCAAATGTTGGCACTTTGCTTCAAGTATTGACTAACATGAAGACAAATGAAGATACCAGAAGAATTTAACTGTGTTGTATCCAGATAGATATTTGGCAACATAATTGATATATCTGTTTATTACAGGTATGATATTTTTCTGAGTAAAATGATAAATAAAATTTCTTGAATGCTGGCCATGTTTCTCATCATTTTCTACTTTATTGGTAGAAGTACACTGAATAACAGTTCTCTGTTCATGGCCAGAGCTAAAGCTTAGGGACAGAGGAGGAAATGATGATATAACAGGGTTGCTGCAGCTGCTGTTTGGTGGAGATTAGAATAGCTAAGATGTATATGTTGTAGGAGGCTGCTAGTTTGTTCCCGACTGCTCAGCCCCAAAATAATCACACAGAAAACATATTATTATCAATACTGTTTGACCAATAGTTTAACTGTATTTCTGGCTAACTCATATCTTAAATTGACCCATTTCCATTAATCTGTGTATTGTCATGAGGCTGTCGTTTACTAGGTAAAGTTCCGGCAGTTGTCTCCATTGGGGCTATATGGCTTCTCTCTGACTCTGCTTTCTTTCTCCCAGCATTCAGTTTAGTTTTTCCCACCTAGCTAAATTCTGCCTTGCTATAGGCCAAAGCAGTTTTCTTTATTCATTAACAGATAAAAGCAACAATAGACAGAAGGACCTCCCACACCACATATAGACCTAGGTATTTTGTGTGGTTCTTTGCATGAATCAGTTTCGTTTAGGTCTCAAAAAGAGGCTATGGGACAGATAATGATGTTGGTTCTGTTTTATACAGGAGGGAACATCTCACATCCTATTCTTAACTTTTATTAAAAATAAAATATATTTTACAAAAAGCTTTGTGATAGCTTTAGGTTCTCTGTGGTTAAATTATAACAGGACACGTTTTTTCCACCTTATTTTGTGGATTAGGGGAGTTTTATATGAATTTAAAATCTTAGAGACACATAGTTGCATATCTTTAGATATCTAAAACTAATAAATCTTTGGTTTTGTTGCTGTTTCTTTCTAGCATTGCCCTTGTGTATTACAGCTCATTCTAGAACTTGCTATATGGCTAAAGATGGCATTGAATTTCTTATTACTCTACATCCTTCTCCCAGGACTATAAATTTCAAGTGTGTATCACTATGCCAGGTACTGAAGATCAAACCCAGGCATCCATGCATGCTAGGCAAGCACTCTAGCAAATGAACTGTTTTGCCAGACATACAATTAGTGACTGTCAAGTAATAAACAACCATAAGAATAGTTACAAAATAAAAAAAACTTAAATATAGCAAAATCCAAATAAAGATAGCTTGCTCAATTAAATATTTGCCGATATTGAGCATATTTTATTTATTAAGGAAAATTTCAAAAGTGAACAGATGGAAGCAACAGTCACTCATTTAAAATTCTTACATGGACCCACAGGCAAGGAGAGCCATTCTTAGCATGTGGTGAATACATATATCCAGGCAAGTTAATATATGAGTGTCTTTTAGAATTCCTTTTAAATATGTCTGTATGCTATGATTTGAAGCCTCATTTTATTTTCTTTCTCTTAAAATGTTTTAACATTTTCCTTTAGCAGAAAATATTCTTTAAGGGCATTCTTAAGACACCTTAGTATCTAGTCACATGGTAATATCATGAATCTATTACAGCATCTTTTGTTATTAGAGTTCATATTTTGTCTGCTATCTGTAATAGCAATTCATTTGAATAAATCTACGATCAGTCTGTGTTTTGCAGAATTATGTGGTGAACAGATATGCTTTCAGGCCCTAATACGATGTCTTTAGCCGCCTTTCTGAGGAATGACAATGAGGATGCAACTTGATCACAAGGATTTGTAGGAAGTTACTGCTTTCCAGTCTCCTTTCCTTAATGATTCATCCTGTGAGTGCTGGGCTGTATGATAGAAGGAGCAAGCAACTCTGTGGTCCCTTGCTGAATTGCTTGCTGGTCCTGCAGAGTTCCTATCCTTCCACAGCTATCTAGCCTTCTACACAGAACCTGCCTCTGTCCTCTCCGACAACCCTAAGAGCAGGCAGATCTCTTTTCCCCTACCACTCTACAAGAAAGGCCTTCCCTTCTCAAAACCTTGATCCGTCACCAGCTTGATCCTATGGCAACACAGTTTGTTCCATCGATAACCTCAGCCTCTGTAGAATAACAAAGACAGGGCTTGGAATAGAGCTATTTCCAGGCAATGCTGAGAATATACTCCTAAGACTAACCTGCTAGCTGTATTTTATATGGTTACGTCCGTGAAATTTTGAAGACTTCTATCACAGAGAATGAAGACCTTTACGGAACTCCATTGCCCAAAGCTTCCAGTCGCCTGACAGTCGATGTTGATCCTGTCAAAGCATGACATCTAAAGAGCGTGATGTCAGAAGAAAGCTCCTGTGTC
>NC_022034.1:41060533-41062091 GCF_000317375.1 Microtus ochrogaster | reverse complement strand
TTTCAACCAGTCATAGAGTGATGAACTTCTTTCTAGTTTCAAATTTTTCCCATGATTAACTGCAATATGACAAATACCATTTTAGGCAAACCTTGATGCACTTTAATAAGCCTTTATGCAAGACAAATTTCTAGTAGTGCATTATTGCAAGAAGAGATTGGTATATTAAGTTTTTATAGAATGGAGTATTATAGGTCAGAGACTACTGTCTACCATGAGTATTACATTCATCCATTGCCTGGGACACTGCTTGGCATATAATAGGCCCTCAATGTGTGTTCTTAAGTAAATACATGGAAGTATCTCACCCCAATTCCCCAAAATTATGTATCAGTTTTCTTTCAACAATATATTGGAAAATTGTGTGTTGTTTCACAGTTGTCATGCAAGAGTATCACATCTTCAGCTGATGACCGTTGGAGATTGGTACCTCATTTTCCTCTGTATCCTCTTACGATTGGTACCTCATTTTCCTTTGTATCCTCTTACAGAGATTAGCCTTAACCTACCCTTATTTTCATTTTTATTATTGCTTAAAGATTTAATTTTTAATTTAATTTTATTCTTTTTCTTACTGGTATGTCTTAATATTTCATGTTGATAGGATCCAAAACATGCATACATGGACTAAATTCTGCCTCTCTTTACACACACTTAATATCTCCAATCTGGTAATTACTACTCTATATTCAGACTGACTTTTTTTAATTTCAGCATATGATTGTAAACATGCTGAACCTGTCATTCAGTGCCCAGCATATCTGACACAGTGTCGTCCAATTCCATATTTTGGTACAAATGATAGGAGTTCATTTTACATAAGATGTGGCAAGCCATTAAGAGCACATGAGTTGCTCTTAAGTTTTTCCCCAAGGACAGATAATATCATTTACACACACATATGTACATACACACACACACACACACGCACACACACATACACACACTTTTTATTCTTCTGTTCATAGACACAAGGGCTGATTCTCTATAGTGGGTATTCTAAATAGTGCCTGGAATAGACATGGCATTTGGATTATGTCTTTGGTAACGTGATTTGGATACATACCCAGAAGTAGGATACTTTGACCATCTAGTATATGTACTTCATAAAACTCCTTGGAGGTTTTTTATTTTAGATTTATTAATTTTATGCGTATGCAGTTTTGCCTGCATGTATGTCTGTGCATCATATGCATGCAGTGCCCGTGGCGGCCAGAAGGGGGTGTCAGATTCCCTGGTTATAGACAATTGAGAGCAATTATAAAAGAACTGGGACTCAAATTCTTCTGTAAGCAACTAATGTACTCTTAACTGCTTACCACCTCTCGAGTCCTTCTTCTTGTTGTTAAAACATATGACTAATATGCAAATGCACTCAGAGTCCTCTCACCTTATTTCCTCTCACTTTGTATCATTTTGTTTAAATTTGCTTACTATCACTTTTGAATTTTCCCTTTTTGCTCCTATTATTTTGTTTTTGTTTTTGCAAAAGGAAGGTCTTTTCTACTTAAAAGTTTAAAAATATGCAGATTTTATTTTTACCATTTTCCATATATGT
>NC_022034.1:41058139-41059878 GCF_000317375.1 Microtus ochrogaster | reverse complement strand
CATGCAATGGACAACTTGTATATGGCAGTTCTATTGAACCTGTCTATATTGGGTTTCATGGTCTAAGTTGATGAGGATACCTGCTGTTGTAAATCACCAATCTTAGAGTAGAGGATAGCAGTGCCCCACCTTGGCTCCTCACAGCTCACAGCCTAAGGGCACAGAGACTTCCATGTTGTCTTCTCTTGGGCAATATGACACAACAGCTCCTTTGTGTTCAAAAGAGGTAAAAAATGTAACTGGTCTGGTCTGGGTCACATGTAACTGGTCACACGGCCTTGTGGTGGGGATAACTGTTAAAAGTTCATGAGGTTAGCCTTAAAAAAGAGAGACATACAGGACTAAAGACATGCCTCATGTCTCGGCAGTTAGGAGAGCTTGTTATTTGTTTAGTCATGAAGACTAGAGTTTGGATTCCACCTACCATGTAACAAGCTGGAAATCACCTGTAACACCAGCTCTGAGGAAACTGGCACTCTTTTATTACATACATACATACATACATACATACATACATACATACATACATACAAACACACACACACACACAAATATGTATAAATAAGTAAGACATACGTTTATAAAAAATAACACAAAATGTCAGAAACAAGGATTTACCTGTACTTTCATCTTTTCATGGGAAGCTCTCAGTTTGCCACTGGAACTTTACCTTTTCATATTATCATGTGAAATGATAATTCAGTTTTACAGAAAACATGACTTACTCAATTTGCCTTTATGGTTAACTTCTTCCACATTATAAATATTTTGTGAGTGAAGTAATGTATAGTATTTCAGAGCAAGGCAGATCTGTAGAACACCATTCCTGGATTGGTTGGTTATGAGACAGGGTTAGGCCAAACTTTCAGGAAGGATGCAGCTGAGCAATTTCAGTTAGTCACTTGATATCATCTCTGTTTACTCTTAACAAACAGAGCAGGTTATATTTATTAGTTTTTAGTGGCTAGTGAATTGGAAGCAAAATAAGAAAACCCAGAGGACAGTAAAATCTGGGCATGTGAAACAATAGGACTTGAGGCAAGCAGAGTTAAAATGTTTTTATTGCTTTTACTGGTGTGTGTGGCTCTGTGTGTGTGTGTGTATGTGGTGTGTGTGTGCAAGAGTACATGCACACATCCGTGTGTACACTGTGTGTGTGCATCTAAGTGAGTTTATGTGAACTATGTACTTGCAGGTACATGAGTATCATATCTACTGGACTATAGTTGCAAGTAGTTGTCCACCACCTGAGGTAGGTGCTGGGAACTGAACAAAGATCCCCTGCAGCAACAGTATGTACTCTTACCTGCTGAGCCATCTCTCAAGCCCAGTGTTACAGTTTTTAGTAGACAGTATAGCGTAATACATAAGCAATGCTCAAATTCAAGAGAATGAAAAAGTAAAAAAGTAGAGAGAATTTCAAGGGCTTGATGTATGTCTCATTGCAAAAGAAGAAAACATCCGTGGGGTCACATCAATGCACACAGACCAGACAAAGACATAGAGTATAACAGTGTCACTACAATCCCAGGACTCTGGAGGCAGAAACAGGAGAATGTCTGCAAGTCCAAAGCTGGACTGGACTGCAAAGTAAAACCATAGAGGACAGAGACAGGGAGAGACAGAGACAGAGAGAGAAGTTTAATGTTATATGATTTTCTACCATTTTAAAAGAAAACTGATTACTGAATATGGCATCAGGAAACAGGAAAGTATCCTGGGCCACAAGACGACCAAGT
>NC_022034.1:41037544-41054937 GCF_000317375.1 Microtus ochrogaster | reverse complement strand
GCTAACTTTTCCATCTTAAATTAGCCCATTTTTATTAATCTATGTATCAGCATGAGACTGTGGCTTAGTAGTAAAGATCTGGCATCTGTCTCCTTTGGCAGCTACATGGTGTCTCTCTGATTTAATCTATTCTCTTTATATATGTCTTCGAACCTGGCTATATTCTGCCCTGCTATAGGCCTAAGCATCTTCTTTACTAACCAATGTTAGTAAAACTTATTCATGGCATACAGAGGGGACTCCCATATCAGCTTTACTGCTTCTCTGGCCAGACTGATATGTGGTTCCCAAGTAATGCCTGCTTTAGTTGGAGACTGGGATTAAGTGATGAGTGGAAGGAAGGAAGTTTCAGGAATACTTTCAAAATCAGGTAGAAGATACTCAAGATGGAAGATATGTAGACAATGATGAGAGATGGTATGAGTATCCTGAGAACTCACCCACCCTGAATATGAAGGATAAAGGAACTTAGGGCAGAGTTTTTAAGTATGTTTTATTTCTTCCATTCCAAGGGAAAGAGGGTGAAAACTGTTTTTATTTTCTTCTCAATACCAAGCAAAATTTTGATTAAAAATCATTTAGAAGGTAGTATATTTCTTGATATCAAAGTGAGGTAAAGACTTTCCCTCTCAAGACAAAGCAAGTTAAAATTTCAGTGAGATGGAGTGATGGGCATGAAGGATGCTTCAAAAGTACCCATGAGCAAAAGGAAGCTTCAGACATCCAATCCAAGTGTAAGGCCAATATATTCACACATTAGTCCAGAAAAGACTTTTTATTCCATTCTCTCACCAGATAGATACACAGGCTTTGATAGGAGAGAGGGGATGGGCTAAAGGAGGAAGGTAAAGTCTATGCGAAGGCAAGCTTGTGACTCTCTTTAGGGCCTCTTAACTTACAGAGTTCCAAAACTATGTGTAAAAACAGGGTTGACCAACATGGGAATCTGGCAGATATTTCATAGCTGAACTGATACAACATTAACAAAAGCAGCAGCTGTGAATGTCAGTAGTCAGATGCCTCAATAGGTATCTGGAATACAGAAGGCTGATTCCTCAGCCCTCAGACAGAATTTCTGTCAACTCTGAAAATGGAATCTCTCTAACACATTCATCTTGGAAAAGTATTATTTCAACTTCTCCAGATCAATGGCTGGGTTGTGATTTTGGAATTGACCAAAAAAAAAAAACCAACCACCTTTGTCAGAAAGGTAAGTTTCATTCCTTTTCCTTTCCACCCCAACTCTTCCCTTCCCTTCTCTTCCATTCCCCTTTCTTCTTTTTCTTTCTCTTTTTTCCTTCACTCTGCATAATTTACCTTGGGTTATCTCTGTCTCTCAATCACCTGTACCTGATCACCCTTGCCTAACATATCTTCTCCATGAACTCAGCCCCAGTTCCTACCTTAAAAGTATTGAGCAATATCTCAATGGCAGATGGCAAAACTTGGCAGTGTTCTTAAAATTTGAGAACACAGTTATTGATAATCTAAGTATTGAGCAATATCTCAATGGCAGATGGCAAAACATGGCATAGTTCTTAAAATCTGAGAACACAGTTATTGATAATCTGCTTTTTATGTTTCTCACATGTCTGACATGATTACAGCTGTTGGGGATGCCACAAAGAACGACACATACTCTCAGTCTCAGGGAGCTTATATAGTCTGTGTATGAAACTGGAGATACAAGCAAGAGAGAGCTAGAACATTACAGATTGCAAAGTAAGCAGATTGCTGTAAGTTCAAAGCTATCCTGATTTACATAGCAAATTCCAAGATAGCCAGGACTACATGGTGAGATGCTGTCTCGAATCTCTACACCTATGGATATACAATTAACTCTGTAATATATTTGTAATTACCCGATGCGAGCAAGAACGGATTACGAAACACACAGCGAAACCCACTTTAGGGGTTTACTAAAGAGAAAGACACGCGCAAGCAGGCCTGAGGAAGTTGGTGCAGGGAGAGAGCATGAAGCAGCTATGTCCTGCTTTTAAAGGTTAACCAGCATGTGCATACATGGGGGCTTACTTAGCTGCGTCATACGTAGGTGACGTAGCTCACACATTCACACAAGGGCTTCCATAGCTGCATCATGCGTATGTGACATGACCACACTGCACGTAAGGAAGTCACGTACAGCCTGAGGACCCTAGGTGGCTATGAAATTTGCCTGAGTGTTTGTGAGCACATGCGTGACCCTGGAACCCGGAAGCGCCAACCACAGTGCTGTATGAAAATCATAACAATATTTTTTTAAAAAAAGAATTTGTTTGTTTAATTGGCACACTTATTGAATCCAGTGTTTGGATATCATTTGGATTCAGTATCTTGAATATTCTTGATATTAGCCATCTGTCAAATGTGTAACTAGAAAAGATTTCCCCCCATTGCACAATTGTCTTTCCACATGACTGTTTCTTTGGCTGTGCAGAAGATTTTATTTTTACTTCATGCAATCCCATTTTTCAGCACATGACTTTATTTTCTGGGTGACTAGAGTCTTTTCAGAGTCCTGGCCTATGCCTATATCTTGAATCACTTTTCCTGGTTTTTCCTATAACAGTTTTAACACTAAGGCATTTTGTCCATTTTGAGTTGATTCCTATACAAGATGAGTGGGGATTTAGTTTCATTCATTTGGATATCCAACTTCCCCAGTGTCATTTTTCGATGGAGATGTCTTTTCTCGAACGCGAGTTTTTGGCATCTTTGTCAAAAATCCTGTGCTGCAGCAGCGTGGGTTTATTTCTGGGTCATCTTCTCCATTCTGATGACGTATGTTCCTGTTTGCATTACTGAATCATGCTTATTCTTGCTAGTATGGCTCTACACTATAACTTGAGGTCAGGGATAGTTATACAACCAACATTGTTCTTTTTCTCGAGATTGCTCTGACTATCCAGGGTTTTTTTCTATATATTAATTTTTGGATTATTTTTTTCTCCTGTGAAGAATATCTTTGGATCTTTGAAAGGGTTTGCATTGAACTTGTAGGTAACCATTTTATGATCTTAATTCTGCCAGTCAGTGGTCATAAGCGATCGCCCCATCTCTAGTGCCATTGCTAACCTCTTTTTTCAGTGTTTTTATTGTGGTCATTTTACAGGTTTTTCACGTCCTTGGCTAAGTTTATTCCTATGTGTTTTTAAGCAATAGTGAGTGTAACTGTTTTCGTCATTTATTTCTCAGTGTGTTCATTACAAATAAAATAACTTCTTGTTTTTGAATGCCAATTTTATATCCTGAAACTTTGCTAAAAGTGTTCCCTACTTCTAGGAGGCTTCCGGTGGAGTTTTTAAGATTCCTTATGCACAGTATCATATAGTTTGGATTTTGTTTGTTTCCTTGTTTCCTTGTTTGTTTGTTGGCATAAGGTTTCATGTAATCTAGCTGGCATTCAACTCTATAAGCAACTGAAGTTGACCTCAATCTTCTGATCCTCCTGTCTTTACCTCTTTGTTGCTAGGGATACAGGTACATCATCACATTTAGTTTAGTGTGGTGCTGGGGATCTAGATGTGGGATTCCTGCACACTAAACGACTGTTCTGCCAACTGAACTACACCCTCAGCTTTAGGATCTTAGTTTTAAAAGAAATCTCAAAAAGTCATTAGTAATTAAAAACAGAATTTGTGTATTTATTGCCATGTTATGTTTAAAATATTCTAGCTGAGATGAACTAGGAATGTAGATTTGCAAGCTTTATAACAAAACTATTAAGACATCTTGAAAAATCAACTGTGAAGGAAAATCTGAGAATATCAGCTAATGTTCTACAGATTCTTTGTACTACTATAGATGGAAATACTCTTTCAAATCAAACACATACACCACCACCACCAAAACATAAATAAACATTATATGGATCAGTACAATGTTCTTTTGAAGTAAGTCTTGCTGTACTCTGGCTCTCCAGGAATTCACTACCTAGACCAGGATGCCATTGAACACAAAGAGATCCCCCTCCGGAACCCTGGGATTAAAGGCATTCATCAACATACCCAAAAAGGTATTTTTATCTTTAATTTCAGTCTTAGAAAACATGTTTAAACCCATGGTTCTATTATGCATAGCCATTACTTACCTATTTAATTTGTGAAGAATTTGTACTGTTCTAGTTTTATATTTATTCATTTGTAAAAAAAAAAAAAGTAAAAATCTCCTTTTTAAATTTAATTATTTGAAATATATATAAAACTATAATGTTTACTGTCTTAAGAGCTCTGATTCAGAGTTAATTTTTATTCTCAAAACAATTTTGGCCAGAAAGCTCAATAGCATTGTCATAGCCATAAAATTCAGTTACAAATTTGATCTTCACAGTAAGACAGGGACAAAAATGCAAACTTCACTTTCTTAGAGCCAAAGTCCTTTGCTTTCCTTCACAAAAGTGCTTACTTTCTTCTGCAATGGATGGAATGTCAATTGGACAGGGACAATGACTAAAACCTTAGAGTAAGGAAGGGCGACCCCTAGTGTTGGTCTTCAGAAATCAAATTCATGCACAGCTCCCAGAGTGTCATGCCAAATACCAGGGGCAGATGTTCTAAAACTAGTTAGAATCCCAGTTTTGTTGACTTCAGTTGTCTTCAGATGCAAACGTTACTATTAATTGAGAAAGAATTAGAGTGTTTTAGGAGAGTTTTCCAAATGGAAACACTTCTTCCATGAAATGCCTTTTCAGTGGCACCAAGCACACAAATCACAAAAAGAATAATGCGAGAGGAAAATGCACAGGCTTTGCCTGAATGGGCAAGTGGAAAGCTAGCTAAGGGAAAAGTAAAGCTTGACTATTAGCTCCACCTTGAACTGAAGATAAATTACACTGAAGTCACGGCAGGAGCCTTACATGTGCACAGGAAAATCCCGAGGGAGTCGGTTACTGCTGTACAGGTTTTGCATTGCAATCTTCACCTCTCAGAGCTCAAGGTTACCATCCCCACAGAAAAAAAGAAAGCCCTTCAGCTTCAATACCAGTCACCTGTGACAACATAAGATGAAAGGAGAGGTCAAGGAGACTTACTGTACCATTTGAACCCATTATCACTCAACAAGAGGAGACACTGCCAAAGGAAAAAAAAGAAAAGACCTATGGGGACAGGGGAAATCTCATACTTAAAAGGATATTCTCTGAAGGTAATAATACATAATATTGAAAAAAATTGTGGCATTCTTGCCTGTTACATTTTATTGTCATTGTTTACTTAGATTCTTCTTGACTGAAACTGCCTCATTACCAGCACAGACCCAAACAAAAATTAGACATCCAATATTCTCCTTTTGACTTGTAGGTGTCAAAGTACATATGAGTTGTTTAGGGCAAGTTTGTGCTGGGAACAGTTCTGCCACTGCCTTTTACCCAAGCAAACATGGCACTAACGTACAGAGTGATGGACCATTGAGAATGAGAAGGAAACTAGACATGGTGACCAAGTTACCCACTACCAAGGCAGGTAGAACTCAGCAGTCAGCTGAGCTGCTGTCATCAATGCCGACTTGTGCAGCAGGGTCACAGCACATTCTGATTTTAAGGTTCAGAGTAACTCGCTTTCCTCTGATGTTTCCATAACATGTAACTACATCTGGGGGAGATGTTCGCATCCTCTGCTTTTTTAACGGAGGGTGTACCAGCAAACAAATTCTAATAGCCATTGAAAGCCTTCCTCCATATTTACCAGTTCCCCTGTATTTGACTCAGAGTACATTTTCTTTTTGGTTTTGCCCCTCCATCCCGAAGATGTAGCCAATCCCTCACCAAGCCAAGTAGACCCTTTCATGTTTCATAAACAGTGCCTAGTTCACATCTGTGCACAAACTAGCAACTGTAAATTATTTAGATCACACATGCTAAATTATTTATAATAGTACATGGAAAGAACTATATACATTAACAAGAAACAAGACTTTCCTCTGTAAGATAATTTAGCACTGAGAGTTTTATTTAAATCTTTTATATCCCTGGCTTCCAGCACTTAGGAGAAAGCAAAATATCCTTTCAAGTCTGCATTTTCAGTCTATTTATAAGAAGAATTTGCTCTAACAGGTTGCCGTGAGTTCCTGCTGTCATTTACACCCCATGCAATCAAGAACTTTCAATTACTCGCAATATGTCCATCACAAAAATTTTTCATTTATTTAGCAAGAAGGTAATGTTTAATAGGAGCATACATAATTTCATTTTGTATGACTGATTTACCTGCCTACTGATGCTTATTCTAGTAAAGCATTAGCACCCTCCTGGAACTTCTGTTTCTTTTAAAAGCTGCATCAATTCCTTCCAGTGACTAATTTCATAAGACACTGAGATGGCCTCTTTGGAATTCAAACTTCCAAAGTGCATGGCAAGCCTGAGGAATGGCTTTTGCATACATTATTGTGCTTCCCTCCCATATAACTTCTGCTAGTTAGCATAGCAGGCCTCCAAGAAACACTGGGTGGGCAATCTCTACTCAGCAAACACCACAAAATAACAGCCCATGCAAGCTCATGCTCACACCATCTCAGATACAAAGACAAGAGCATTAACTGGGAAATGCTATGCTTTGGCAAGACAGTGTGTAAGAAAACCTGCCA
Organism: Microtus ochrogaster; assembly: GCF_000317375.1. Lineage (NCBI taxonomy): Eukaryota > Metazoa > Chordata > Mammalia > Rodentia > Cricetidae > Microtus > Microtus ochrogaster. The sequence continues at coordinate 41,048,358 of NC_022034.1, read as the reverse complement.
GGTGACAGTTGATGAAGAACCCATTGGGAAATTCAATCTTCTTAAATATTAGGTCAAATAAAATGCTTCGGTTTATTTTCTACTTGAAAGTCCTTTTTCTTTCTTTCTTTTTTTTGTTTGTGAGTTAGGGTCTTGTTCTATTATCCAAGCTTGCTCACAACTCTCCATGTAACCCCATGAGATTCAAAGACACTTAGTAGGTAGAATATTAAAGATAAACATTTAGAATTCTATATGCTTTAAGCTGATTTCTCAAACCCTTTTGGGTTTATAGATACTTACTTGGTTCTTCTATTTAGGATCACTTTATGGAAGCACTGCAGATCAAACTCTTCATGTTTAGAGTCTCTTAGAAGAAATCACACATAAAGGTGTCAATCGTAGATGTGTAGGGCAGAGGTGGGAGCTCACATGGGAAAGTGCATGTTTTACAAACATGAAGACCTGAGTTTGAGCCCCAGAATTCTCACTGGAAGTGGGAGGATTAGTAATATACACCTGTAATCCCAGCACTTGGGGGCGGGCCGGGGCGGGGGAAGGGGAGAGTAACGAATCCTTGAGGCTTGCTGATCAGTCAGTGCGATAGGTAATTTGCATAAGAACAACCTTACTCACAGTTCTTTTTGGAAGGCTAGTGTCCAATTATAGAAACTAATTTTCTGGAAATTCAGGGGTTCTAATCTAGCAAAAGACCATTTCTCAACAGAACAAGGTAGACAGTACCTAAGGAACAACACCAGAGATGACCTCTGACCTCCACAAACATGTGTTTATGAAACATAACAACACACATACCAGTGAACATTTCTCTATCATATCTATGGGATATGATAAATATGGGATATGATAAAGGCTCCAAAAAATCCAGATGAGAGACAGGTATAATAGGTAGAAAGATAGATTGATAAATACTAGGTAGATTATTGGGAGACTCAGGAAAGAAAGATATTGAGAAGGTGTCATGGTGGAGAGAACCACAGTCTGGGTAGGGAAATGATGGGTAGCCATGAAGAAAAACTGTGTAAAATATAAAGGTACGGTGTTTCAGACAGGTTCAGAGCAGGAGGGAAAACCACACTGCAAGGCAGAGCGTTAAGAGAGACAGGAAACCACAAGAATAAAAGTCCACCATCAAAAGTTTTGAAATTCTGGTTCTTATCATCTACATCTTTGAAACAAGAAAACATTTCATACAACTCAAATCTGTATCTTCTTTTTACTTTGTTCTATATAATGCAAATGTAATATATATCAGAAGATGTCATAAATTTTAGGAGAAACTGAAGTGTCTCAGTGACCAAAGTCCCTAAGCCATCTACAGTGAGTCAAGTAAAAAAGAATGAGAGTCAAGCAAGGTTATATATGTACAAGGTCATATATATGTTCGACATCATGTATTGTAAGGCATGTAGGTGTAAGGTCATGTATGTGCAAAGTCTTGTGTGTGCAGGCTCATATCTGTGCAATGTCTTATATGTGCATATGTCAGGTATATGCAAGGTCATGTGTGTACAGAGTCAAATATGTATCAGGTCATACATGTCTAAGGTCACTCACTACAGAGCAGACAGTGTGATTTAGCTGAAGTGAGATCAAATCCAGCCTAAGAGGATGAAGAATTCAACACTAAGAATGAAGAACAGAACACTTTATAAGGAAATCCTTTCTAAGCAGGACTTTTCCTCCTTCATCTCCCCTCTAATTCTAGGTTAACAGACACATTTGTTTCCAGTAGCAACTGCCAATTTCATTTTCCCAAGACTTGACTTGCATTTTGTAGGAATTTGCGTGCTTGTTAGTAAATTAGAATCACAAACTAACACTTGTAATGTATTGTTAGAAACTGAGAGGTATTTAGAGATTATTTTTGTTTTGCCACAAGGAGTCACCACATAGACAAATCTGACCTCTAACTCATAGTGTGTGTCACCATACACTGCTCTAGGTATGTATGCACTTCTGGACACCTTTTTCTTTTTACATATATTTCATATCATTATGAATAATATTGCATATATTTTACATATATTATATATATCGAGAGAGAGATAATAACTATGTAAGAGTCTTTAGCAAAATAAAATTAATTAATCAACTGTCAACTCTCTTCCTTTGTTTATACTCCCATTAACAAATGGTTCTTTGTGGCACAAGAACTTACAGAGGCTGTAGCACCATGCGCTGGCCCAGACCAGGTACACTCCCAGCCAAGAGATTGGGAAGTAGACACCAGCTCCCATTCCACCCAAGAAGCTATTTCCATGACAACTGCTTACAAAGGAAATAGTAGTTTCTCCAAGAGAGTCTTACTGGGTGTTCAAATAGCACTTGAAGGCAGGCTCCATTTCCAGCAGTAGATGGCCAACATAAAATGAACTCGAATGTATTTTTGGATATTTTTGTTTGTTTGTTTCAAAGTGCTTTGAGTTTTTGCTATTGTTGTTTTTTAACCTTACTGGTCTTCTGCTTATACACTGATTTTTGACTTGGTGTTCTTATGAGTTCATTGTATGTGTGCGTGTGTATGTACATGTTTGTGTGTGTGTTGTGTGTGCCTGTTGTGTGTTTCTTTGTTTCTTTTGTTTGCTAGTTTTTTTTTTCATTTTTTCTATACTTATTTGGTTTTGCCTATTGGTTTTTTTAAGAGAAAAAAAAAGTGTGATGTTGGATGAATATCTGGAAGATCTGGGAGGAGATGAGGGAAGGAGCTTGATTGCATGGAAAAAAATATTTTCAATAAAAATAGTTCATTGTGAGATCAAAGGGTATGTCATTCATTAATCTAGATCAGGGGTTCTAAACCTGTGGGTCACAATCCCTTGGGAGTGGCAAATCAGATATCTTTTTTATCAAATATTTACATTACAGTTCATAATAGTAGCAAAAATACAGTTATGAAGTAGCAACAAAATAATTTTATGGTTGAGGGTCACCATGACATGAGGAACTGTATTAAAGAGTTGCAGCATTAGGAATGCTAATTGAGAATCACTGCTCTAGATATACAAAGAGTTACCGTGATAGTCTCTCAAAATAGTATATCAATCAGCTCCCTCATCAAGCATGGTACAGCCTAGCTATATTTGCATATATTAACTAATTCATTTCTGATAAAATTGAAAGTCAGTAGTCTGTTAGAATTTATTTTGAATTTTTTAGATTTATTTGTTTTATTATATAAAAGTTTTGTCAGTGTTATGGTTTAAGTAAAATGCTGCAAGTCCCCGAGAGGCAGCAGTGGGAACCAGGCCATGAGACCACACCGCAGGTCCTTGAGCAGTGGCAGGCAGCAGGTAGCAAGTCCCTGAGACCACAGCAAGCCACAAAAGCAGCCGGATCCCAGGCAGGGTGCCCCCCAGTGGCCTGTAGGCCACTGAGGGGCAGCAAGTCCCTGGCAGGGAGCCACATGGTGGGTAAGAGACAGAGACATGGATAGATGGATAGACATGCCATGCAGAGTGAAGTTGGATATTTATTTAGTGGGTTATGAAAGGGAGGGGAGAAGGGGGAAAGCAGAGAGAGAGAGAGAGAGAGAGAGAGAAAGAAAGAAAGAAAGAAAGAAAGAAAGAAAGAAAGAAAAGAAAGAGAAATAGAGAAGAGGAAGGGGAGAGATGAAAAGAAGGGAGAGACAGAAGCTGCCTCTGAGAGAGGGGGGGAAGGAGGGGACTCGGACTGGAAGCAGAAGAAAGATCTACCCGCCTCCGAGGTTGATGGGGGAGGGAGGGGGAGGGATTTGTCTCAGACAAGGAGGGCTTGCAGATCATTACAGCCAGTATACAGTGGACCACATGTATGCATGGTGCCTGTAGAGGTCAAAAGAAGGCTTCAGATTCCCCTAAAATTGAAGTTAAAGATGGCTATGAGCCACCATATGAGTATTGGGAATAGAACCTAGGTCTTCTGCAAGAGTAATGAGTCTTCTTAAACACTGAGTCATTTCTCCTGTCCCATCATTTTTACTTGAGTAATTATCATTAGATTCATTTTAGGACCATTATTAGCACTACATACTAAGTTTTTCTACCTACGAACCCCCATGAATCCCTTTCTTTTGCTATCAAATCTCTGTATGTCCGTAATATGGTAGAGTTTTGGTTTTTAATATTTCACATCTCACTGCAGCAATATTTTCCCTAGTATTTAAAAAGCAAGTGCTTGCATTCCTAAGGTGAATTTTGCATTTTGAATCATATTTAGGCTAAGGCACTAGATCATTGCTGTAGACCATTCCTAGCATGCAAAATAATCTAGGTTTGGTATCTACTGTAAGGACAGATGAAAGAAAGAAAGAAAGAAAGAAAGAAAGAAAGAAAGAAAGAAAGAAAGAAAGAAAGAAATGGAGGGAAGGAGGAAGGAGAGAGGCAAGGGAGGGGTAGATGGGAAGAGAGGGGAAAAAGGGAAAAGTAAGTCTTCCACATTTCCCCATTTTCAGAAGCAGATCTTTAGTCATAAAAAGGTTCAGAAGGCCTTGTGTCAAGAACAAGAAATAGAGTCCGGCTAGGTAGTTCTAAGGGCAGGGACTGAGTTCTAATTCTTGTCTTTGGCCCACAGTTGGAAGTGTCCTTGGTCAGTCCTGGCCAGAGGCTAGATGCCAGAAGGGAGTTCCCATTCCTAGCCTACTTTCTCCTTATCTCTCCTACTCTAAATGAAAATTTCTTCCTGGAAGCTATGTGTTAGGATGTAAGTAAACCCAAGAGGAGATCCTAGACTAGACTGACCGTCTTCCCATGGCTCACTCATGTTTCTCCCTTGAGTCCTATGATATAAGGACACAGCACAGCATCTTGAGGTACCCCACTTCCAGGAACCTTTTCTTGCTGTTCATGAGCTCTTTCACACTTCCCTTAAGCTCCCAGTTACACATCTGTACTAATCCTCATTTCTAAACTCACCTTCTGGCTGTCTGTGAATTACATTCTTCAAATTTGCAAGACAAGAACCTGGAGACCACTGGCTGAGTGAAAGTTCTGTGTGTCCAGAAATGACTGACACTGTAACTCCTATGCTAAATCCCTCCTAGGGGGATGATAAAATGCTCCATCAAACTCAGTAAGCCTCAACTTTAATGCATCAGTCAGACTCAAAGTCAACAAATATTGGAATCTGTCAGGCACTAGATTCTTCTATAATTGTGGTTTTGTCAAGTTTTCTTCTTTATGAATTCTTCATGAATTATTAATTTCTCAGTATTTTACCTAGTCTTCAAATGTTTAATAGTATTCCATTAAACTTTAGTACAATAGTTTGGGCATTTCTGTCACAGACTACATTAATGTAGCTCTTCCAACAAATTTTCCAAGTAGATACCCCATTTTTCCTATTGTTCAGATGAAGAAATTGAGATAGAAAATGGGCCTGTGTTCCAGGCCTATCTATTACACACATCTGGTCATCTTTCTGCTTTTCTCAGTTGCAAACTGAACTCCCTTTAGGAGAAGGAGTCCCTTCTGAAGGTCCTCTAAGGCCTCTGCCAGTACAACTCTGTCTGCTCTCTAGAACTGATATCTTAAAAGTTTTGTTTTAAAAATATCTCCCTAAGATTCATGAAAACTGAAATTTTCATTATAAATTTAAATCATTGCAAAAAAGTTTACTTTTCTGTTTATTATAAATACTTTGAAAATAAAACTGTCAAGTCACTTTAAAATATATTTTCTTCAGTATGAACACCATGGAGATTTGGAACTACATTTTACTTAAAATAAAATTTCCTTCAGGAATAAAATTTTTTTCTTATTCATCATTCTCTTGCCCCCATGAAACCTTACACAAAATTTTAAAATATTTTAGAATACATGTTGCTATCATTTTTATCTCTTAATATATTTCTGTAAAAAAATCTATACAAATAAATTTAATATTTAAGTCCTTTTGACTCCATTTCTACTGCTAAATTATTTTTCCCAGAATTAAATCATTAGTGGAATTGTTTAGTTGTACTCTGTTGATTTAATAAATAAATTAACTAATTTTGGGCTGGAGAAGTAGTTGAGTGGCAACATGCTTGTCTAGTATGTGCACTGCCGTGGGTTCAAGCCCAAGGATTATACACACAAATAAAATACAACATGGGCAGTTTTCAGTCTTGAAAACATAAACTTTAATTGACAGTGCATTTCTTAATGAAATAGGAAGGTAATAAAGCTTTTCTGATCTCTCAATAAGTCTTTATTATTAATTCATATATGCATTGATGGGTATTATTATTCTTGAGACAGTTTTCACAAGCCATCTCATCCTTATTTTCAATTTCATAGGTATAAGTGCTGAGAAGGCTTGTTCATATAAATTAATAACTGGCCGCTGAGGAAGCTTAGACATAGTAATGTTGTTCAATTCCTTGAACTCATTATTAGGTATATTACAAAAATTACTTAGCAGTATTCCTTCAAATATTATTTTTAATGATTAATCAGTGGAAATTCTATTAGATTCTCTAAGTTTTATTTAATTCAATGAACAGTAAATCCCCCAACCTGCAAGAGGATTTGTTATCTAGTCACTAGGCATTTGCTTCCTCCATACCAGCATCAATATTTCCAACTGTTTTTTGTGTGGTACCCTGATGGTTACACAGTGGTACAATATCCCATAGTAATATTCTAGAAGAGTTGAGGAGAGTCATGTCTTCATTTCTTTCATTTATTTTATTTTTGATTATGAAGGCAGACTATGTGTGTGTGCATATGTGTTCACTGAGGCCATAAGTGTTACAGGCCACCAGATGTTGGTGCTGGGAAATGTACTCAGGTCCTTTGCAAGAGTAATTACTGCTTGAACACTGACACATACCTTTTTCCCAGCCCATATATCCTCATTTGTAAAGGAGACAAAGGTTATGTGAAAATACAGGTAAAGGAAGCATAATTTTTATACTATTTTCCTTTTAAGCAGGCCATTTTAGGAGAGAGTAGTATAGGAATCGATTCCCTTATGTACTCTATTAGCCCCAATAACAACAATTGTGATAGTCTATCTTGACTGACAGCTTGACAATGCAGACTCAAAAGAGAGCAGCCTCGGAGCAGGCCTATGATGGATTTTCTAGTTTAAGTAGCTAGGGAGGAAAGACCTATTTCTGTGCCAGGATCCTCGACTAAATTAAGAGGAGAAACTGAGCTACAAGCAAGTAGCTCCTTGACTGCTCTTTGCTCCCTGACTGTAGACATGGTATGGTCAGTTGTTTTCCACTCCTACCACCATGCCTTTCCATCATAACAAGTTGCAAACTCAAATTGTAAAGCAAAGAAAATCCTTCATTGCTTTACTTCTGTGGGAGCTACTTCCACTCTTTCTGTCAATAGCCTTTAAAATACCAGGCCACTTGAGTGTGGTCTCTTATACTATAAATACATCTGTAAAGCTTGTGATCAGTCTCTTGCTTCTGGCTCTCACTTCTGGATGCTAGACTCTATTCCTGTTCCCCGTTTGTGAAAAGGACTGTGATCTAAGAGAGTGATCTGTAAGTCTCCCCTAAATAAATAACCCTTTATTAAATGTAATTCTGAACTAGTGTGAGGTTATTTTGTAACTTCCACCATCAGACTTCCTTTCATTGGGCATTTTGTCACAGCAACAAGACATTTAATTAACGACTAATTTTCCATGGTGTGATTTCAGTTGAAAGCCATGACTCTACATCTTTTCTAATCATTGTCTGTCCTGACATCTTTAATCCCCAAATTTCATAAGAAAAAAAAACATAATGAATCTAGCTTGGGTGAGCTTCCTAAACTGTGGTCAAAGAATCATGGTCAGTAGAACAGGGCCATGTGTTATACACAGAGCCCTAAGTATTAGTCTGTACATTTGGAAGTTAGTCCTCCCAAACCATAGGATTATGAGCTGAGTCATCCTTCAAAATTTTCTTGTAAAATACATTAATGTGTTTTTTTCTTCTTCAAACTTGCCTATTTTAATTGCTTATTTATATTTTATTTGTTTACAATTGACTTGGTTTTCACCTAATGAGTTGGCTTTACTTTGTCAAAACTTCTACTTCGATTGGCACTCAATTTTATCTCAACACCTTAAATAGAATCATTCAATGCTGTGTATTGTCTCAGTCCCACTCTGCTTATATCCTCTAGGTTTGGGTACATAGTAATCTTTTCCATTTCTTTGAGATAAGGTCTTATTAGATATCACAGGCTGACCTGGAACTCACTATGTAGCCAAGGCTAGCCTCAATCTCTCCATCATCTTGTCTCTCTCTTTAGTGCGTGTATAGTAACCTTAATATCACCAATTCTTTGTAATCTCTGATGGGTTGTCAAAGTCATTGTAGGAAAGTGTTTCTACAATTTACAGTGGAAAGATTTAGCCTTTGTCAAACCTCTTGTCTCAACAGATCACACATATGATCATGTTCAAACACAGGTCCCACTATACTCTAAGACAGACAGTACACTTTCAAGTTAGGAAAACTTCCAAAGCCTTTATTGTGTCTTAAACCTCTTGATTGGGTTCTGAGACCTACTCTCTCTCCTTTGCTGTGAGCCCCTCACACCCAACCCACAGACACATACTTACACAGTTCCTCTTACACAGCCTGCCTTATTTCTCTGAAGTAGAAAGGACTTCAGGACATGTGCAAAGGAGATTGTAGTTACCATTTACTTTGCCCGGAATGTTTCCCCCAGATCCTTACCTGGCCTTTTCAATCATTCCACTCAGGTCCCTGCTCTAATATGACCTCCTTAGAGACAGCTCCATCTCTCCCTTTCTTCCATTAATTTGAGTTTAGAGGAAAAAGAGCAAAAGGATAAAAAAGGATACATAGCATATCTCCTTGTAGAGAATATCTCTGAAAGGCTCTTCTGCTCAGAATCAGGGTTTTTTTTTCAATAATTTCTTCATAAAGTATATTCCAGCCACAGTTTTCCTTCCCTCCTCTCCTCTCAGATATTCCCTACATCCCTGAAAAATTTCTCTCTTCTTTAAAAAACAGAAACAACAAAAACAAAACATGAGAAACAGATATACACTCACCATAAAAACACAAAATCGGAAACTATAATATATAAGCAAAAGATCAGTAATGTTAAAAAAGAACAAAAATCCTGTAAGTTCATTTTGTATTGGCCACCTACACCTGTACATGTAGTCTGCCCTTAAGTGTGGTTTGTATATCCAGTGAGATTCTATTGGAGCAAACTAATTTTTGATTGAGAGTGGCTGTATATTGGAAACAGTTTCTTGTTTAGGATAGGAGTTCCTGTCCGGTTCCCCTCTTCTTGCTGGGAGCCCATCCAGCTTGGACCCATGCAGGCCTTGTGTATTCCACCACAGTCACTGTGAGTTCACACACGTATCACTCCCATTGTATTTGAAAGACGTAATTTCCTTGGTGTCCTCCATCCCCCTTGGTTCTGACACTAAGTTGTCTCCTCTTCTATAGGGTTCTCTGAGCCCCGAGGAAAGGGGTTTGATGGAGATATCCCATTTAGGACTGAGTATTCCAGAGTCATAATCTCTCTACACACTGTCCAGATGTGGATCACTGTGGTAACTTCCATCTATTGCATGAGGAAGCTTTTCTGGGAATGGCTGAGTGAATCACTGATCTACAACTATAGAAAAATGTCATCGGAAGTCATTTTATTTCTGCAACCCTTTAGCAAAACAATAGGATTTGATTTTCCCCTAGGTCCGTGGACTATCCACTCTTAAGTTCTTGGCCAGATTGACAAGGCAGTTAGAGGGTGGTGGACTCATTCTTGGGCCGAGTTTCATTCTATTATTTTTTTACAATGGGAAAACATTTCTGAAATCTCATAGTTCTCATATCAATGAAATTTTAAACCCATTCTTTTTTTTTTTTGGTTTTTTTTTAAGCCCCATTCTTAAGTTGACTATGCCTGTCCCTAGTGAAGCTGATTGTCAAGTAATTTCTCAGTAAAAGAAATTTGTCTTGATATTTTGCACATTTAGTTCTTTCACTAAAAACTTGAAAAAATTATGTTTGGAGGATACACTTGTGACTATTTCATTTAACTTAAAGTCAATGTAGGCATTAAATTTTATGGTAAGAATGTGGTTGCAGGGATTCTTTGTTACTAACCCCAATTTATTTACTGAGCTATGACAAGTTATATAACATACTAGAAAAAAGAAAAAGGCAATAGATTTAGATTTATAGCTATGGTGTTTTTGAACAAAAGCTTCCTTTGGAGTTCACATAAATATAAACATTACATGCACACCACAGTGTCATGATGTGCAGTACTAAATAGACAGGGCTTTGAATTCTAAAAGTCTCCTTAGAGTGAACCATGTCTTATCTCTGCATAAAAATAGCTTTGGAAGAAAAAAAAATATTTTTTAAAGAAGCAAAGAGATAAGAAAGAAGAGAAAGGAGACGTAAAAGGAAAACTGTATTAAAAGTTAATCTTGTTCTTTGTCATGGTGCCTCCTAGGCAGTTGACTATGTCAAGATGAAGCTGAATATCTCCTATCAGTCACTGCCTGTCGAAAACACATTGAGCAGATGATGAACGCATGCTTTACACTTTCTATGAGAAGCTCATGGCCAGGATAATAGTTTTGATGTTCTGTGTGGAGAGTAGACAAGTTATGGGGTCCCAATCAGTGGTAGGAACTAAAATACCCAGTTTTTTCATGAAGCAATACATCCTGACCTGCATCAGGATGTACCTACTGTTAAATAAGGGCATCTTTGTTATAGACCAAGGGAAACAGAAGAAGCACAAGTCTGTTGGCAGAAACATTGGGGATGTCAATTTGAGTGTGTGTGTGTGTGTGTGTGTGTGTGTGTGTGTGTGTGTGTGTGTGTGAAAGAGAGAGAGAGAGAG
>NC_022034.1:41015049-41037432 GCF_000317375.1 Microtus ochrogaster | reverse complement strand
ATTTCAATCTCTCTAAAGATGATGTCTGGAGAAACACTGTACTAAGAAAAACAAGGAGGAAGCTGCTGAATATGCTAAACCTTTGGCCAAGCAAATGAAGAAAACCAAAGAAAAATGCTGTGAACAGATTGCCAAGAGACTAGTCTGCCCTCACGGAGAGCTTTTACTTCTAAGTCTGGGTACAGTAAAAAACAAAAATAATAATAAGTCTTTTCACAAATAAAGGATCAGACCCTGAATTTCCAACAATAGTAAATAATCAAGGACTGGTGAGATGGTGAGGGGGATAAAGACACTTACTGCCACACAGAACAACCCGTCGTGGAAGCCAACCCAAACACTGGAAAGAAAACTCAACTCCCAGAGTTTGTCCTCTGACCTCCATATGTATGTAGACTCATGCATTTACAGACAACACTAAACAACATGTAATCTAAAAGATTTACACCATGTACAAAGATGCCTGCTCATGACCTTTTCTCATGTTTATTTTTAAAAATATTTGTATATTCCTGCATAGTTCACTCGAAATCTCGCATTTGCTTCCACCTACAAATCTTTTCACTAGTGCCAAAGGGGAAACCTTGCTTTTGTTGGAATTAATTATCCTTCAAAGGCAGGTGCCCCACAGTAGAAAACAGTAAAATTTTACAGCAAAAAAAAAACTAACCCCAAAAATGTTTAAAACAAGCACAGTTCTGAAGCTTGAAGCAATGTAAAACTAAAAGCTTAAAGCATTAGCCTAGTTCAATTTTTGTATTTATTTATTTCATGTACAGCAGAGCAACATTTCCTAAAGCAAGAAATAGGCTTTTCCATTTGGCTTTTTTTTAACTGCAGAATGTAATAGAACCTCTCTACACAAAATATTAACTATGAGTCCAATATTTCTTTTTAATCTTGGCAAATTCAAATATTCTAATTTAATAGCTTGCAGATAACTATCTTATTAGCAAACGATGTAAAAGTCAAGGCTTTAGACTCCCCCAAGCCCTCTTAAACGCTACGATACTTTTACATGGCTATTAACCCCGTGCCACATGTGGTTTTCCACCAAAATAAATGAATCACTGCCTACCATTTTTTATTTTAAAAAATAATAATGAATTAAGGCTGTGCCGTACATGAGAAAAGCTTATTTTTATATTAGCAAGCCCTCTCCATGATTCAGAAGTTTGCCCTCGAGCTTTGATGTATGTTTTTAATCATAGCAGCATTAAAGTTTAAGTAGGAAGCCTTCCTCAGTGTTTCATGGTGTTTTACATTTCCCCATGCACATGAGTTTTCAAGACTAACTGTTGGTGACTTCACGTAACAGCTCTAAACAATGGCAAAGACACCATGCTTAGCTCATCACAAGATGAAATCACCCACTGACAGAAGCTATCCAAGGCCAAGCAGTCCCCAAGCCTGTGCTCCCCATATTCAAGAGCCTGGTGCAAGCAGTTCATGAGTTCAAGGCCAGCATGAATCTCATAAACCTTGTCATCTGGCAAAAAATAAATAAAACAACAAGCACTGAGGCTAAATGGAAGCATATTTGTAAAGAAAAAAATCTTATCTTATACTTTGAATTTTGATTTCTTTATATTTTGCTCTTTCATTTTCTTTTCTTTTTATTTCTGTGTACACAGTGTTCTTCCTTCATATCTAACATATACTTTTTTTTTACATTCATGTTAATGCACTTTTAACTCTTACTATCCTGCCATGGGGCTTGGCTTATTGGCAAAATTCCAATTTGTTCTTTGAGCTAAAACAAAAATAAGATGAGAAGCAGGGGTGCTGATGCTGACGGCTAATAAACTGAGCTGTCACTCAAACAAGACTCCAAAGTTTGTGCGCCCATGTTTTGAATCATGGCATACACTCAACAATGTTTCTAGGAATGGACTGATAGTTCAGATTTCATTTGTGTTGAATTTTATCTCCCTAAAAATGTTTATATTACCAGATTATTTGTCTTTGTTTGAATGTAGTGGTTTGAAAGAAAATGGCCCCCAAAAGTATATAGGGAGTGGTACTATTAGGAGGTATAATCTTGTTGGAAGAAGTGGGGTGGGTTTTTGCGGTTCAGCAGTTCAAGCCAGGCCCAGTTTCACTTTCTTCCTGCAGCCTGCCAATCCAGATGTAGAACTCTCAGCTTCTACCATGTCAATAATAGACTAGACCTCTGAACTATAAGTGAGCTCCAACTAAATGTTTTCCTTTATAAGAGTTGCTGCCGTCATCGTGTCAGAGATAGCAGAGAAATCCAAACTAAGGTATTTTCCAAAAGTTCTTTTTCTAAAAATTATTTCATTTTGTGTATCTGAATATTTACAGAGTCCAGAAGAGGGTAATGCCCTGAAATTAGATTTACAGTTGTGAGCTGCCCTGTGGGTGTTGAAAATCAAACCAAGGACCTTTGCAGGAATAACAAGTGGTCTTAGCCACTGAGCTCACTCCGACTCTCTTCTAGGAGACTTTAAAATGTGAACAAAGCTTTAATTTTTAAAGATTTGTTCAATATATTTTACGTGTGAGAGTTTTGCCGATATGCATGCACCACATGTAAGCTTGGACCTATGGAACTGGAGTTATAGATCATTGTGAACAGTAGTATAGGTGTTGGAATTCAAACCTGGGTCCTCTGAAACAGCAACATGTGCTTTCTTTGTCTGAGTCATCTCTCCAGGGCCATGGAAAATACTTCATATGTTGATTTTCTATTTGTAGCTAAACTTACAATATATCTAAATTTTTGATGAAGCCAAGTGTATTCAAGATTTTAGTTCATTTCATTTTTGTTTTTAGGGTAATATACTCTTTGAAAAAATACATAAGGAAGAGCTAGAGAGAGAGAGAGATCAATAAGTAAAGTGTCATTTTATAATCATAAAACACAAAAATCTGAGTTCAGAACCCAAACACCTACATATAAATCAAGGTACAGTGGCAGAAAGCTGTAGTCCCGGCATAAGAGAATGGATTCAGGAGGATTCCTGGGGCTTATTGGTCAATGAATTGGTCAGATTCATGAGCTCAAGATTCAGCGAGAGACCTTGCCTAAAAGACAGTGTGGAGAATGATTGCAGAAGACACCTTCCGCACATATGTGCACCCACACATATAAACACATCTACACACAGCATGTGTGTACCTGCACATACACATGCACACGCACATACACACACATCCACAGTAGTAGTAAATTTTACATTTACATGTTTACTCATATGCTGTTGGTAAGCACATGAGGATAAATGTTACAAGAAACTATACAGTGGTTCTTTTAAAAAAAATTATAGAGGTTTATCCTATGATCCAGTCATCCCAGTTTTGATATATCCAAAAGAAATGAAATCAGCATATGAAAGAGACACCCATGTTTCGCACTCCTCAACAGCTATGCTGTGTGTCCACAGATTTGTTACTGGATAAGGAAAAATGTAGTTTGTGTACATAAGAAAATAGTATTTACTGTAGTGCAAGTTCTAACTGATCTTAATTATAAAAACCCAGAATCAGATATCAGGGTAAATGCTGAAAGATCAGAGAGACAAAGGAACAAGCCACGGCTACCTCTTAACTCACCAACTTGTCAGTCAAAAAGGGACAAAGTTCTTTCTTAGCCCTGCCTTATTACTTCCTCTCTCCACCCAGTCATGCCTTTTCCTGTTTCCTCCTCCCAGTGCTGGGATTAAATGTGTGCGCCACCACTGCCTGGTCTCTATGGTTAACTAGAGGCTAGCTCCACACTCTAATTTCCAGACAAGCTTTACTTGTTAGAGAACAAGCAAAATATCACCACAATTAAGCAATAAAGAATAAGGATATCTGGCAAATTGAAGCAAAATGGGTGAAACTGAAAAAAAAATTAGCTGAGAGAAATAAGCCAGGAATACAAATAGCACATGATATTATCACATGTTGATTTTTTTTAAAGTTGATCTGGTTTTAGACTAGCAATTGCATCTGGTTAGAAAAGAAAGAATGGAAAAATGGAGGTTTATTTGTTCAGTGTGTCTTGTATGAAAGTGTTAATATAGTACACTGATCCCGTTTGATATATTCTAATAAAATTAAAAAATTAAATATATGTTCATGAAGTTAATGTGCTCATTCATATCATCTTTCCAGAAGAAGAGCTCCGTTAATGGCACAAGTAGGAAATCTACTTACCTCCCAGCAATGTCCAGTAAATTACCCCATTATTTTGTTAATTGTATACTAGGTAACATTAAAATGTGTATCTCCAGGAAGTGTGAAAACATTTATCAACCCAGAAACATGTAAATGAGTGTTTTTAATAGTGTCATTAATATTCACAATGATAAGAAATAATTCAAACTCTCTTAGCTAAGAAGCATCTCAATGAAATCTTATATCCATACAATGTTTTTTTTTTTTTTTTTTTGAGAGACAGAGTCTTGTGAATTCCAGCGTGCCTGAACTTTCCTATATACCTGAGGTTGGCCTTGAATTCCTGATCTTCCTGCCTCTACCTCTCAGACAACTGGGTATCAGTATGATAGTACTGATTTTTTTTTTTTTTGCCAATAAAAAATTATACTATCCAGGTCCATGATGCCACTCACTTGAGCCATGAAAATGTTACGGTCACTGAAAGAAGTAAGATGCAGGACACCCACTCTGTCTGATTCCAAGGAAATTACCCAGAAAAGCCCCGTAGGTTGGTGGCTATGGATGAAGGACAGTGGAGTGGCTTAGGAACATGTGAGGAGGGACTGCTAATGAGCACAGAATTTATTCTGAGGAGTGAAAATATTCTAAAATTGATTGTGGCAATAGTTACATAACTGGATTTATTAAAATGACAAACTGTATACTTTGAATGGATGAATCAGATGGCTTGCAATTTACATCTCAGTAAGGTTGGTAGTAAAGAATAAAAGTAGAATAGTTTTAAGTTAGAGTACATTTTGATTTAATGCTGACAGAAGGGAAACAAGCACGCTAAGTCACCCCAACTAGGAACACAGTCATTGTAACACTTTGACTCTCAATGAATTCTGAATCATGAATTCTGTCTCCACCAGTAAATCTGAGCATTACTTTGAGAATAACTAAAACTCTATCTTGAAGTTTTCTTGTTCTGTTCAATAAATACATATACAGAAAAGAAAATGTTACCTCAACTTCAACTTTGCTTTTTCCAAGACAATCCAATACCTAACAGCAAGGATTGTATTGTAACTTAGTAATAGATATCTGGTAATGGTAGTGGCATGCTGACCTCCATTTGTAAGCTTGTCTTTAAACCAGCCTAAAACTGCTCCTTGGGGGTTGGCTGAGTTTTCTATCCTACATATTCCCACAGCCATTAAGTACGAAAGCAACACACAGAGGTCTACATTAATCATAAATTAGTTGGCCTATTAGCTCAGGGTTCTTGTTAACTCTTACATTCTATGCTAACCCATAATCCTCTGTGTCAGCCATGTGGCTTGGTGCCTTTTATCAGCAAGGCATTCTCATCTTTCCTCCTCTGCATCTCGGTGACAACTGACAACTGAGCCTTTCCTCTTCCCAGAATTCTCCTGTCCTTGTTGCCCCACCTATACTTCCTGCCTGACTACTGACCAGTTAACATTTTATTAAAGCAATACAACTGAGAAATCTTTTCTTTTCTTTGGTTTTTCGAGACAGGGTTTCTCTGTAGCTTTGGTGCCTGTCCCGGAACTAGCTCTTGTAGACCAGGCTGACCTCGAACTCCCCAGAGATCCACCTGCCTCTGCCTCCCGAGTGCTGGGATTAAAGGTGTGTGTCACCACTGCCCGGCCAACTGAGAAATCTTTACAAGGTACAAAATCATTGTCCCACAGCACTTGGGCATAAAACAAGACCACATAGACACACTTAAAACCTTATCAAATACTGAAGTGAGTTTCTATGAAATTTCTCTAGGCCTGCTACCTGAGATTCACATAAATACAACTAAACCACCTAACTACTTCAAATAGTTCTTTATTTTGAATTCAAATTATGGTGCACTTTTTTTTACTAAATCTAGTAAGATTGACTCTCTGTATCCATCATCTATCTACCACAAATCATAGGATAATTTATGATGAGCTTATTCAAATTTTATAAGCTAAAATTAACAGTTTTTAACCTGAAGAGAGCCCATTTAGAAGGCTCAATGTCACAATTTCTTCACCACTGTATGTATCAAGATAAGAATTTATAAAGGAATTCTATAAATGTATAACAATGCCCCATTTGAATGTAGGTAGGTTTCTTTACATTATTAAAGCAATTTGAGAGAAAATGGTTAACCTGTCACCATGACTAGTGTCAGCCGGTGATGAACTAAATTAAATTTGCTCAACTCAAACTTCTCCAAACTTGTTTTCTTATTTGCAAGCAATTTATCTACTTGTACATTTTAATACAAACCAATCTTTGAAACCTAGCCTGAGAACTATCTGGAGATTAAAAAAAATCTAGAACTTAATCTTAGTAGTATAAGTAACTGTAACTGGCTCAAGTCATATTTCTGAGATAAGAAATACCAGAGACCCATAGTTAAGTGCAGTGTGACAATTGAAAGAATATGAGAATTAACTTTGAATGAGAACGCAAGTATCTATAGAAATTTTAGTGCACATAAGCAAGAAACTGTAGTTTCTGATGTCTGTGAGATTGTTTAAATAACAGCCTTATTCCTTAAGAAATAATGTAGCCTTTTTTGTTTTTCTGCATTATGTACAATAAAAGAAGCGCTGTGCAGTGATGTGGCTGAAGGGTTATCATTACTCGAATGACAGAAACAAAAGTATATTGTCACTGGGATGATGTCAACGAAAGGGTATCATTACTCCTTCTGGGGAGAACAATCTGCTATGGAAACACACAAGTGCAGTATTTATTACATTTTATTCTGCATGTATCTCTAAGAAAATCTGATGTGGGGGGCAGGGAGTTGGTGATTCCATTTGCAATGCTGAGGAAAAAAATCATTGGTTTTACTTGTTCAAAAAAATTATCTGTAGCAATTATATTTTCATCCAATTTCCATTCGTGGCAGAACATTCTATATTGCCATCTACTCAGTGTTTTCCACACGTATCTCAAAAGATGTCCTGCTACAGAGAGTGAAAATCAAAATCTAAGTTCCAAAACCACATGTTTAACTTTCAATGTTACGTCAGTCTCCTCTTCTGCATAACAAACTGAGAGGTGTATAGAGCATCCTTGTAATACTCCAGAATCAAGCTTGTGATTCTAAGAAATATCTAATGAAAAATACACTGCTGTATATAAGTAAAGACATCTTCCTGGAACTTTAGTTTACTAAAAACTAAACTAAAGCCTAAATAAACTGCTTATTTGCATCTTTGAAATCAGTGCTCATTGTTCTTTTCATTAAACTAAATGATACGTCAGGCTTGGAAACTTTGAAACACTTGTAATGAAACTTATTGAGACCAAAACATCAAACAAACAAATATAACTGAAAGCCAACATCCTTGCATCCTTGACAGGCAGGAGCCTGATCTCAGTATATGTTGAAGGTATTGCTTACCTCTTGGAACTCCTTCTCTAAAAATTTGGCAAGTATCAAAGGAGGGGGGAGAGCATAAACTACATGCTCCAAAACAATTTATATCTACCTTTTTTGTCAGCCTAGCACCTGGGATAAAGTACCTCATCTCTACGTAGATGAATCTTTCTCTAGGAAGACAGCACTCAGTAGGCTCAAGAAAGTGTATCCAGTTGTTTCCTGTGATTGTCATTAAATAGAGAAATATCTGTTGTATAAATAATGGTCATGCACAATACATGATCCAATTTAGAACCTCAGAGAGGATGTCTGATTGGCCCATTGACAAGCACATCAATCATTGTAATCCCTGCTGCATTTCTTTAGTTTATGTTTTTTATATTTTCTTTTTCCTTTTTTTGAGATATTCTTCTTACACAACTATCATTTTTCTAGTTGTTTCTCCCCCTCCGAATTTTGTCATTCATACTTAATTTTAAAAAATCATTTATGGATTGTGGTTCTCACATCTGGTTCCGCTCTCCAGGATACAGACCCTGGTCCTCATGGCTCTTATTTCAGGAAAGGGGTCTCCTCAACTTTCTTTACAGCTTCCACAATTGGAGTGTCATTAATGGAAATGCTGGCACAAATCAATTTTCAGCATTCCCACCTAAGTCTTAGCTTACTTTTCTAACAGGTAAGTCTGTAAGACCTACAATTTTTAGGTTTATATGGAAGATATGGCATCCACCATAAAAGTTATAACCCTTTCAATCTATGAAGTACATTGTTGTGTGGTTTTCCCTAGTGTGTTAAATGTTCTCACCTGACAACACAACTATATCTGTAAGTAACTAAAACCCAAGTAGCTGGGTACACCTGGGAGAGATTTTCTGAATCATTTGAAGTGGGAAGACCAAACCAAAACTTTAGAGATGGTAAGATCCCCCTTAAATCTGGGCCACATCTCTTGGAAGCCTATGTAAAGGACATCAAAGAAGGAAACTTGTTCTCTTTGCCTGCTGGCCCTTGCTCTTGCTAGCAAGTTCATTCCTTCACTGGCATCAGAGCTTACTTCTGTAGGATCTCAACCTATACTGAAGACCAGCTGAGACATACAACTCGGTGGTCTGAACAGCTACTGGATTCTTGGACTTTCTATTGATAGACAGCCATTGTTGGACAACTGGATCACAGCCTGTAAGCAAGTCTAATAAATCCTTTTTTATCTATGTGTGTATATAATATATATTGCATATGTGTCTGTATGTGTGTATATGTCATCCATCCATCTATCTATCTATCTTCATTCTATCAATTCTGTTCATAAGAGAACCCTAATTAATATACAAGGGCAATGGATAGAAATACCTTTGTACCCCGATACAGCATCAGTAGAGCAAAGAACAGATTCCATCCTAATTTAGCCCAGCAAGCCAACAAGTTCACAGAAAAGAACAGGCAAATCAAAGCAGCTGCATAGAAGCACCATCCCACCCCAAGCATGGGTGTCTCAGGGAAACCTGACCCACTGAAGAGTACAACCCCTAATAAATTATCCATCTCCTACACACTCCTGCCCTCCAACACCTGGATAGGTGGGACAGGAGGGAGTGCTGTGGAATCTCAGGTGAGGAACTCCCGAACCTCTTAGTTCCTTTGACTAGGGACTGCTAACAGTCTCTGTGCCTTAGCTATTGGACGTAAGATTCTGCTATCTCGTTGCCATGCTGCCTTGGGTAACTCCTGCGCTTGACAGCAGTGAAAGACATACCAAGCTCACAGGAAACAGTGTCACTGTATAGTTACTCTCATTTTACACTCGAACAAGCAAAGCTTCACAGAGACTAGGTGATTTTTTTCACATGTTCACACAGCTAATTTACAAGAGTTAGGATTTAGAACCAACATCTATAATCACTGCATCACCAGCCTTCAGCACTCTTTCCCTTAACCCTTCATGAAGCTAAAAAAGAAAAATCACACCTAGGGAAAACGGTCTTTAAAATGAATGGTTGGCATCTTTTATTATTTGGGCTTATAAAGCATGAAAAGAAAGGAATACTAGTCTTTTGAAAGTGATTTAAATTAGCCTTGGACCAAAGGGCCTAAAACCAAAAATTCTGCAGTCGAATTAAAATGCAAATAAACAGAAGTGTTCTGGGTCCCCTTTGGCTACAACTGTGCATGCTAAAAAATATATAAAGTTTCTGCATCACTGAATGTGGGGGGAGATAAGGAGGCATTAAATTAAACCTTCTCTCTCTCTCTCATTAAGTTGGAACCAGAAGCAGGTATCAAAAATATCAGAATATTAGCATTGTTGCGAACAGCACTAAATTAGAGGACATACCTGACCCATGGACTTCTGGAACACTGTCATCTTCTAGACTTTACGACACCTTCACTGCAGGAAAGCTTGAGAGGTTGGTGACAGGCCACC
This sequence comes from Microtus ochrogaster, assembly GCF_000317375.1. Lineage (NCBI taxonomy): Eukaryota > Metazoa > Chordata > Mammalia > Rodentia > Cricetidae > Microtus > Microtus ochrogaster. Next base: position 41,027,497 of record NC_022034.1, on the reverse strand, counting down.
TCACACAACCAGCTGGAAGCAGCTCTGGTCTCAGTTGGTGTGCTGAAAACACAGAACTTACAAGTAACTTACAACATTCAAGAAGGCAGAGAGGGTGTGGTTGTTCCATGCTCAGTCCAACCAATGGAAAGATAGAGTCAAGAATGAAGAGAAAAATTTCCTGCAGATAGTGTGTGTCAAAATTGTTGCAAAGCCTATCAGTCATAAACTTGCAAGAAAGTTTAACAGAATCAAGAAAAAATAGCCTCTTATAATAATACAATAATGTATGTGTTCCATAATAATCTACAATATAAATATCTGAACCACCTATATAACAGCAATACAAAGATATGCACATGTTGAAATAAGAGTGGCGGAGCTGCGTCCCCGGCACCCGGCTGCCCACATGGCTAGCTTAGCTTATGCCCCGAAATAATTACACGGAAACTGTATTCTTTTAAACACTGCCTGGCCCCAATAGTTTCAGCTTCTTATTGGCTAGCTCTTACATATTGATCTAACCCATTTCTATTATTCTGTGTGGCCCATGAGCCGCCTTACCAGGAATGATCTTAACCTGCATCTGCCTGGCGTGGGAGAATCATGGCCACTCACTGACTCAGCCTCTTTCTCCCAGCATCCTGTTCTGTTTTCTCTGCCTACCTAAGGGCTGGCCTATGAAATGGGCCTAGGCAGTTTCTTTATTAATAAGAAATCATTCCCACATCATGCACATGTCTACATGTATATATATATATGTTTTTATAGTTTAAAAACACTATACATATACATAAATATATGTCATTCTTAAAGACTATCCTAGATACCAATTTAATATCTATGATAAAGTATTGCCATTTAAGCAGTGGGTGTAATGACCAGTCCCAACCTCGGCCAGACCAGGTCTTTAAAAGGATGATGATACATAAAATGATATGTGCCATAGGAGCAAATAATTATCAAAATTAGATGAGTATATTCAATTTCAGCAATGATTTCCCTTGCATGGATACATTTTTATTTAGTTAATTTTGTGGGTGAAAAGGAGAAAATTTTCCTGACGTCACTGGACATAAGAAATGCATGTGGTGCACATTCCATGTGTCATTGCCATACATGTTCATATTGAGTAACTCTTGAGTAATTTACACAAATACTAGGGCACAAAAAGCACTGCAGCTAAATACTTGTTTATAGTTGTTCTTAATAAGCAAAAATTAGGACCAGCCCTAATGTCTATCAGCTGAAATCTGAATGGACAAAATATACTATATCCAAATATAGACCATGAAATCAAGATGGTACATGCCTATAATCCAAGCACTGCTTGTTCAAAATTTACAAAAGCTACATAGAAAACTCTGGTCTCAAAACAGGAAGGAGAGAGACAGACAGACAGACAGACAGACAGATAGACAGACAGACAGACAAAGAGGGCTAAATAAATCTAACTTACTCTATTAATAAAAGGTGCTAATACATGCAGAACTTGATAGCTCAAACACATTATTCATGTAAATAATTTGGACACAAGGGACCTTGGAGCACAAAGAGATCAAATGTCAAATTTAAGTGGTACTCTAAACCAGCGATGAGTTTCCCGCTCCTCTCCAAGTCAGTTTTTGGTTGCTGACCTGCCTCTCTTCGGATTATATACAGAGATTGAAAACCAATGCGGTTCTTGCTTTACTCTGTTTAAAGTCTGATTCCAGCAAGCACTTCCTCAGATGACCTTTTCTCTAGTTAGTTGATACTAGGAGTTGATACCTTCCCTATTAACTGAGCCTCAGTTTACCTAAAGAGTTTTTGTCATACCACTCCATGCTAGTGTACACCCTGTATAAATTTTAACTTTGCAATTCAGAGGAAGATGCAATTGGAAACTATAAAGGTATGGGAGGGGTAGACAGTTTACTATGTTTTGACTATTCTCTCCACCTTCTGCCTTACCTCATGTTACTCAGCTTTACTCGTCAGTGTACTGACCAGTGCAATCTCCACCACTGTCAATTATACTAGTGTAATTCCCCTTCCATTTTTGCTTCTCTTGCCAATACAAATTCTTTCTTCGAGTTATTCTCTTGACTTTAAAGCACTGTCTTGGTTTCTTTCTGACTGGAAATTATGAGGCATAGTGGATTAATTATTCAGTATTGAATTTTGATCTCAGTGGTTTTTCTTGCCTCACTGCCTCCTCCCTTCTTTGTAATCCATCTGTCAGAACAAAATGCAGCTTGTTTTCAAGCACTTCACTTTTCCAATGTTCTTAAATTTGCTCCGAAATCAAATATAGCCCAAGTTGAAATCTATACAATTATCAGAACATCCTTGTAGAAAAGTGGGACATCTAAAATGGGTGGTTGTTTGAATGAGAAATGTCCCGCATACTGCTGGTGGTGCTTCTGCTATTTGGAAAGGTTTAGTAAACAGGGCATTAGAGACAAGCTTTGAGGCTTTAGAGTTCAGCCCTACTTCCTCTTGAGTCTCTGTTCCCTGAATACAGATTTAGTGTGGCCAAACAATTTCACTCCCATCTTCCCTACCATGATGATACACATCCCCTCAACCTGTAAGCCAAAACAAACCCTTCATTCCTTCAAAAGCATCTTGTTGGGTATTTTGTAATTCATTGAGAAAAAAATAAGATAATAAACCATATTTAAAATCAAATACTCCTATATGTAAGCTGAAAGATATTCAATACATGCTCACGTGTCCTGAAAAGATATAGAAAGTTTGCCATGGAAACTGATTTTCAAAACTGCTACTGCACAAATGTTTCACAGGCCTCATGCTCATACAAGGATCTTAGGAGTTAAAGCACTATCAGCACTCACTCTGAAGGGGTCAACAGTTATAAGGACCAGAAAAAGATGGGCATATGGCATGCACATGTAGTCCTTACTCGGGACTGAGGTAGGAGAATTACTTGAGCTCATAAGTTCAAGGCCAACCTGGTTGGGATGGTTAATATAAACAGTCAACTTGATGCATTCTAGAAGGATCTGAGAGATGGGGTCCCAGAGCATGTTTGTGGAAAATTATCTGGATTCAGTTAAACAATGTGGGAAGACCCAGCCACTGTGAGAGGGGACCATTTGCTGGGATAGAATCCTGGACTATGTAAAAAGAAGAAAGTAAAATGAGCACAGGAAGTCATTGCTCTATGTGGTAGTTTGAAAGAAAATGGTTCCCAAAGGGAGTGGCTCTATTAGGAGGTGTGGCTTTCTTAGAGGAAGTGTGTCACCGTGGGGGCAGACTTTTCTCTTTTCCTCAAGTTTCCCTCAGGGTGACTTTCATCAACTTCCTGTTGTTTGCAAGATTTAAAACTCTCAGCTCCTCCTGTACCACATCTTCTTGCACACCATCCTGCTCCCTGCCATGGCATGATGATCCTGCCATGATGATAATTGACTGAATGTCTGAAACTGCAAGTGAGCCACCTCAATTAAATGTTTTCCTTCTAAGAGTTGTCATGGTCACAGTGTCTCTTCACAGCAGTAAAAACCCTAAGACACTCTTGCTTCCTGACTATGGATGTGATGTGGCCAGTGATGTGATGTGGCCAGTGATGTGATGTGGCCAGTGATGTGATGTGGCCAGTGATGTGATGTGGCCAGTGATGTGATGTGGGCAGATATAATGTGGGCAGCTGTCTCCTTCTGCTGCCTAGACTAGTGCTCTTCATCGTAGACCGTATCCTTGAGCTGTCAATCAATATCACATTTTTTCCATTTAGCTGCTTTTGTCCTGGCATTTTATCACAATAGGAAATATAACTAAGGACAACAGAGAACATCACAAGACTACAAGTGTGTGAAAGAACAAATGAATGAATGGATGGATGGATGAATGAATGAATGAATGAATGAACTTCTAGAAAGAGTGACTCTGTGAGAAAGGCCAACTGAAAAGAGTTATGGTTATTGACTGAGAGACGCAGCAACATGGTGGCCTGATTACTTGAAAGGCAACATTGAAAAGTAAATATCTCAAAGCTCTTTCTCTTCATTCTTCCAGCCCCTTCAAATGTCCCATGAAGGGAAGCATAACCAGAAACCAAAAATAGAGGCATTGGGTATGAAATTCTTGAAGTCATCATTCCAGAGCATGTAGAACGTTGAAGAGTGGTTCAGAAAGTCCAATGGTGGAATTATCCAACATACCCTGAGTTACAAATAATAGTTAATAAAAGAAAAGAAAAATGTTACCAAATGCATTCTGGTTAAAAATAAAACCTGGGGAGGGGGTGATTATTATCTGTGTGTATATACACAAATACTTATCAGAGTTATTTTAATCCCAAAGAATGAGGAAAATACAATATGTACTATTTTCAAAACTATCTTTGTTTAATAAAATGTTGGATATTTGAAGAATCAATAAAATCAATATTTTATGAAGATTAATCAGCGGTGCACCAGGGACACAATAACTAATGTATTTGATTCACAAACATTATCATTACTAGACAATAGACACATCTTTCATCTCTGTGTCCCCATTAACTGATATGTAAATGTTCATGGAATAGATATAAGTATATGAATAATCGAATTAATGAAAAGAATGAATAAATTCTAGGGTATGTATAATTTTCAAAGCTTTTCAATGGTTGCTCATATGTGTGTATGTTTAGTGCTAACTACTGGTATTGAATAACAGACCTGGGGACTCCTCTGGAGAAGACTGATGTTTTTGTCTCCATTTTCTGTCTTTCTGACTGCCCATGCTTTAGCCATTAATTGCCTATATATAGTACATCATATAGATATAAGACTCCTTTAGATTTCCCCATTCATGTTGGTATGCCAACTGACATAATTGTGAGGATCTTGTTGATTTCATGGGTGCAGTTTCCTTGTCATATATGGATGCTATCTCACAGCAGACTTCACAGTCCATACCCTACAATCTTTCTGTCCCTGCTTCCACAATGTTCCCTGAGCCTTGAATGCAGGAGTTACATTGTGGATGAATTACTAGAGGTTAGGAACATTATGGTCAGTTGTCTTCTACATGTTAACCAGTTAGACTGTATGTGCACATATACATGTATGTATGTATGTATGTATGTATGTATGTATGTATGTATGTATGTATATACATAACACTAATAAGGCAAGGTGGAAAGTTGACAGGTGCTAGATAGGACATGAGCCATCGGCATCACAAAAATTGTGCAAATCTGAGAGCTGCACAAATTTGTGATGGTAGCATCCTGGTATTTCATTATATTTAGTGGACAAAAAGAGAAGAGCAGTTGTTGGGAAACCTCCTTCAGCCAATGGTCTTTGAGAGGCTAGATCAGGTTGGGCATGGCCTTAGGTACCAAAAAATTGCACTTGCACACCCGTTCTCTCTCTCTCCTTTCTCCCCTGGATGCTCGATTCAGTTCCTGTTCCCCGCTTATGTAGAGGACTGTGATCTGTGAGTCCCCCCCCCCTTGAATAAAGAACCTCTTATAATACCCAATTCAGAGTTAATGTGGGATTACTTTATTCTCCTTCTCCTACATCTGGCCACCCAACATGAGTACCAGCCCATACTTACTGCGACTGCACCTATTGCTTCTCACCACTGCCTCCCACCTGCAGCATGCTGCTGCAACCTCTCCATCCAGGCAGGGTTTTTTTTTTCCCACCATGATCCCTGCAATAATGAGTAACTGAGTTAATACTTGTGAGCTATTATTTATAGAAAATTTATATTGGTATAAATTATTGTGTATTGATACAAATTCAAATTATAGTTGTTATATTAAATATACTTCTATTTTTGTTTACAATATTTGTATATCTATGCAAAGTATTTTGTCATATTGTGTGCATGCATACCTCTACTTAAAACATTTTGTATATTGATACAATTTTAGAATATATTTATCATACTGCACTAAACACTCCTAACTCTGATCACAATTATACCCTGTTTATATTTTGACATCATTGTCCTCATTTGCTGCACAGTTGTTTAAATGTTGTTTAATATTCTAATATAAAGTCTTAGTCTTTAAGCTATATAGGTATTAAAAATTATAGGCCAATAGTCATCCATATTTGTCACACTTATAGTAAGACTAATCAGGTTCTTTAGATACATAGGGATTATATTTCACATAGATAGGTAATCTTCAACCACTTCAAAGAACTGTAAAATATCACATTTAAATAATTTAGGGTTCTGTTGACATAAGACACAATTGCTCCTGGCAGTCCTGATCTATTCCTGAGAAAATGTTGAGCATCAAAGACACTCCACTTGGAGCTTGCTTTCTTCTTGACAAAACTGGCCTTTGGACAAGGAACAGCCCATGTCTTGACCCCTGACAAAATGCATGATGTCCAGACTAGATACAAGAAAAAAACTGCCAGACCTTGCCAAGACAGGGTAACATGGTTTTGAAAATTTTCCTTGCTCTGAAAATGGTCTGTCAGATACTCTAGGCCTTAGCCAAAGCTGGTTGCTTCAATGTTACAAATGAGACTTTGGGTGATTGCCCAGGTAGCCCGTTGTCTCTGTCATTTACTGAACATTTTAGAAGCTGCTTGATTGTACTTCCTGCCGACTCAAGTAATATTATCTCCCTTCTCAGGTCTTTGATGGGGTTAAAGGCTAGATAGTTGTAGTTACTTTCCTTTTATGATTTAACCAAGCCTTTTCTAATACAGGACTGAGGCTCCTTAGGATAAAATAATTATTTAAACATTTAGCATATGTTTCTTGCTTCATAATGTGGGTTTTTTATTAAATTATGTTTTAATTAATTTATACTGGTTATAATTCTAATTTTTATACTTGATATCTGTTCTTATTGTACATACTTTTGTATTGGGTTTGGAATTCTCTTATTTAAACAAAAGGGGATGTACTCGGGAACCTCCTTCAGTCAATGGCCTTTGAGAGGCTGGGCCAGGTTGAGTGTAGCCTAGGGTACCAAAAAAGTGCATGCTTGTACACTCTTCCCCGCTCTCTCTCCTCTCTCTCCTGGATGCTGGATTCGGTTCTTGTTCCCTGTTCCTGCAGAGGTCTATGATCTGTGAATCCCGCCTTGAATAAAGAATCCCTTAGTACACCCAGTTTGCAGTTAGTGCGGGATTACTTTATTCGCGTTCTTCTACAAGCAATATGCTAGACCAGTAGTCCTCAACCAGGCAATTGTCCAGACCCTCTTTAGTCGTCACATTAGATCTCAATTCATGACCTCCTTAGCTACTGATGTAAGTTCTATAAGCATGAGGGTGTCACTATGCTCGTAGACGTAGTTAGTGCTCCTTGATGTAGTTAATGACACTTTTCTCATAGGCTATGGCATTTGCTCAGGATTTGTTAGAATGGATGGAGAAGGAATGTGTATCTTCATATTCAGAACTGCCACTGTCTAGTGACACTTTTTCTGCAGCAGGTAAAAGGCTTCAAATACAGGTCCTCTAACATAAATGACTTCTTCTTATGTCCCTAAGGCAAAAGCAATACTTGTTGGTTCTGAGAGACGCCTTCAAAACTGACAGTGTCAGGTTTTATGGCAAAATTTCACATTCTTTTGCATAAGTGTCAGTTTTTAAGTTTCGAGTTAACATCCAAATGAAGCATGTGAAAATAACTTGAAGAGCCCAGATACAGGGCTTTTGTTAGTTAATATTTACCATAAAAATTACCTTCAGTAATGAAGCCTATTAAATTGTTTCATCTTTAAAATGCTCTCAAGTATTAATTAATTATTGCAAGACTCCTGTGCAATAAATAATTAAGTATTATCATCACTCATTTATTGATGGGAAAACGAACATAATAGATGAAGATTATTTAGGTCAGCTGCAGTGTAAAGATCTGACAACTTTTCAGCATCCCTTTTTTTATTGTATAACCTGGTTTAAGAGCCATTTTTATGAAATATGTTTTTTGCAAAGTTTGTAACAGAAACCTCAAATAATTTCTAATATCAGAGCAATAAATAATAAACTCCTATTTCCACCAAATATTAAATCAAACTTCAATCTTCAGTCTTCTGGTTCCTGAACTATAAAACTTTAAGAAGCGGTGAGCACTTTCCAGAATTACATTTCCATCCCTTCAGCATCGTTATTAGTAAGTGCATGCACATTTGTGACACACAAAAAAATATTGTAATCTTTTAAAATTCTGGTTCTAAAAAAAGTGAAGCTCAAAATATAGTTGTTGATATTCTAAGATTTACAAACTCAGCACTTCCCTTGGGAACTAAACAACAAGAAGTTGACCATGTTCTGTCAAATTCTGTAATGTATTCAGAAGTGAAGTCAAGGAAGTTTTACATTTTCTGTCAATTTTGTGTTTGTTGTTTTTCTGTTTCTCGTGAATAGTAGGCTGTAGTCAGATATTTGAGAAAACAGGTCTCCTGTCCTCTTGCTTCCACAGAGGTGTATTTGTCTGAATGTGCATATTATTCTTATATGCATACTGGAAATGAAGCTGGCAGCAGCACAGCTTGAACCTGGGTCTTCTTGGAAATACAAACTACTCTAAACCTCTTTTCCTTGATGGTCACTTAAGGGACAATTTGTCACTCCACACCCAGCAATGCAAATGTAGTTAGAGCTGGCCTTCTGTTAACTAGTATATGCTTCTTTCACAGACAGTAGGCCATTTGACAACAGTGTGGTTCAGGAAAAAAGCAGTCATCTTTTGGAGAGCCTCACAAAGCAGGAAGCTGTAATGCAGGCTCTTAAAGGAAGAAGCTCAGAGTTAGGCTGTCAGTGTGAAGGTGGAGAGGAAGTGATGTGATGGGCAGCCAGGAGTTGCTATGGTAACAGAGAACATTTTCCATGCTGTGATGTCTTCCCTAGTGAGTTCCTTTGGATCTCCTCCACTGAGGTCATGGCATAGGGTGGAAAAGAAGTACCATGAGCATTCCCGGCAGCCACTTCCAAATGCCACCCGGAAAAGCCCTGTTTGTAAAATTCGTATTCCTATGCTTTCAAACATCTACACGTTTGTTGTCACCAGCACATTAGTCAGAATGGGTGGTAAGTGGAATTGGCAGCAGGACAAGAAAACATTCCTGGGGTGTTACAGAAAGCAACCAAACACTAGCATTCTCCCCACGCTGACACCGAAAATGGCAACAGAAGAACACTCAGGTTCACACACATTTATTTCTCCCTTTGTTTTCATTCAGAGATGATCTGAGACTCCAATGTTAGGAAATCTGTCAAGAGATTGATTTAAAAGGTATAGTAAAGTAAGAACTATGTCAGTGTATTACAGTTTTTAGCAAATTGCAAGCATAATATTCTGGTATGATGAAGAGGAAATGTAACAAATCAAAGGAGAGATGTACACAGAAAAAGAAGTACAGGGCTATAACTGCCTGAATCCCAGTGGTAGAGTGTTTGCCTAGTGTGCATGGGAACTTGGTTTTGTCTACAGCAGTATACAAACACCAAAAAAATAAAAACAAAAGCACAGCATGGTAGCTGTCTGCACTTTAGAAGCTAAGGTAGGAGGATCAGCATGAGTTTTTAGCCAATCTGAATCATATAACAAAAATCCTGAGCTAGAATAATATCTTCCTTTTATAAAAATAAATAAAAGAGAAAAGATAGAAAACTTTTTATTTACTTTCCACTTACTGTGTGTGGTGTTTTTAAAGACTTTTCATGTGTGGTTTATCATTCACCAATTTCATGAAGACAAAATGTTTATTTATATACAAATTATTATAAATTCAAGAATAAAAGTGCATGGCATTAAGCTGCCCTTAGTTGATTAACACAAACAATAGTATGTAGTTCTGTGAACCAAATGTTTTCCTACTTTCTATCTAGTGTCCCATTTATATTACAAAGCATTTTAAATGTTTTTTATCTTAAAAAAAACTACTGTAGTGAAAAAAATGGTCATGCAAAAGGGTTCATTCTGAAAAATAGAAAAGAAAAAGGAGGCAGAAGATAAGAATGGGGAATTATTGGTGTACAGAAAGTTATGTGCCATCTGGAAGATCTTAAGAATAGAGAAAACAGGACTGGAAAGATCAGTTTGGAAGATGGCTTTCTGTGCAAATGTGAGATCTAAGTTTGATTATCTATGAAAAAAGCAGACCTGGTTAACCAGTCTAACCAATCAGTAAGTTCTAGGCTCAGTAAGAGACTATATCTCAAAAATCTAGTTGGTCAGTAATGGAGGCAGTGGCCTGACGTTAAATCCAAGCTTCCGTGTGTATGAAAGCACATTTTTGGACACCCACAGAAATATATACAAATACACACATACACAAACACATATACACATGCATGTGTGTTCACACACGCACTGAACAGAATCGATGTGGAATTTCCCTCTGTATGCTGTGATTACCATTGGTTAATAAAAAAAAAAAGAAAAGAAAAAAAAAACTTCTTTGGATCTATAGCAAAGCAGAACTTAGCTAGGCATAAAAACTAAACTGAATGCTGAGAGGAAGAAGTCAGAGTCACAGAAAAGCCATAAAGCCCCCCTGGAGCCAGACGGAACTTTACCACAGCCACTTGGTGATACACAGGTTATTAGAAATAGGTAAAATTAAAATGTAAGAGCTAGCTGATAAGAAGTTAAAGCTAGTAAGCCAAGCCATGATTTAATTAATACAGTTTCTGTGTGATTATTTCAGGTCTGAGCAGCTGAAATAAACAAGTGGCCTTCCTACTACACAGAATAAAGAAAACAATATGGTTCATAAGTCAAGGGAAAAAAAGTGTAGTTACTATAGTTAGGACATGAAGCTTCATGCAAGGTAAAGGTATGAGTTTAAAATAGCATAGTCTATTTATAATCAATTATTCAGTTATTTATACTCAAAATGCTCAGCCAGCAAAAGTCAAAACTCTAGTGTTGATAGACTCTATTTATTTACTAAATAGTTATTAGTGCACATTGTTTTATCTTTTCATAAAACTAATAAAATATACTGAGAAAATGAAGAGGGAGAGAGAAAGGAAAGGTGGAAAAGAAAAGGGGGTGAAGAAGGAGAAACAGAGAAAGGGAGAAAAGACACACTGGCTCCCTCTGGGCAACCCTGACAACAGTCAGGCATTGCAGTTAATCTTGTTCTGTAATTATCACCATCAGACAGCTCGAAATTCCATCATTGTTACCCATTTTTCAGCCAAAGTGACAGTGCCAATTCAAATTAATTTTTCACATGTTTCCTCAAGTACATTTAATGGCTTATTAAATTCTAAGAACTACATATTACATGTACAGTCCTTTATCACTTCTCAAAGTTGTATTTTATATGAAGCTATCATTTTCAATAAAATTTATTGTTTAGAAGACAGTGTTTCTTATTATTTGTATGAATTCTATAGCCCTCCTAAAAATCAATTAAAGTTTTATTATAGTATACTCTTTTAATTTCACCTTCCAGAGAAGCCGTACTGTACACAGCATATAAGGACCAAAAAAATACATGAGTTTTCTGTGTCATGTGAATGTTGATTTTCAGAGAGTATCGTTGAAGTCAGAAATTTTTTTTCTTCTTAGTTTTACCTTGTCTCTGTTTTCTTTATTTGTTATGACAAACTCTCACTTTGCTTAGGCTGGCCTAGAACTGCCTATGTAGTCAAGGGTGACCTTGAACTCCTGATTCTCCTCCATCCAACTCCCCAGTGCTAAAATTAGAGACAGGACCACCAAGTCACTTTGCATTATGTGGTGCTGGAGCTTAAACTCAGGGCTTCATGAGTGCTGGGCAAGTGTTATATCTATGTATAGAGAGTTATACCTCTAGCCCCAAAGTGAGAGAATTTCTTATAGAAACAAAGATAAAAAGGAACTCCAGGCCATCTTATTTCTGTTTTTCTTTTTCCTTTCTAACAGAGGATAATTTTGAGTGATGTGGAAATGTCAACAACTCAGAGTCTAGAGCTTTTGATGATTATAGATGTCATTGTTATCATGAAGTTCTGATGTTGATCAGGTACAAATCACAGCCGCGAAGCATCAGAGGTATGTCTGGCAATTTTGGGCTCTTGTTTGCACAAAGTGCTGCCACTTAAGTCCACCACGTAAGAACTGGATCAGATGTGTGACAAAGACAGAGATGAAAAATAGCATCCTAAACAGAAAGTGGTCTCATTTGCTCTCCCAGGCAAGGCTTGCGGAGGAAGGCAGTGAAACTTTTTACATTTCGGCTTCCCTAAGTCACAATCCCAGGGCGCTTTTCCCATAGCCCAGGTCAGCTCAGAAAGGGGGAAAGAAAGCATGTGCTCTTACAGATTTGGCATTTACATTCATACGTAATTTGAAAGGAACAGGTCATATACCCACTATAAGCAATGAATCAAAACTGTCCTTTGGTCAAGCATTGATCAAGATCTTTTTCAACTCTCTGAATATGGCGGACAATGAGGGTTGCTGAGAAGCCAAGGACAATGGCTCGGGGTTTTGCTCCTACTTCATGTTCTGGCTTGGTGGGAGCCTAGCCAGTTTGGATGTTCACCTTCCTAGA
>NC_022034.1:41008676-41014949 GCF_000317375.1 Microtus ochrogaster | reverse complement strand
CTGCTCTTCAGACTCGAGAGGGAGGGGGAGAGGAGTGGGGGGAGGGTGGGAGGAGTGGGAGGCTGGGAGGAGGCGGAAATTTTTTTTTCTCAATAAAAAAAATTAAAAAAAAAGATCTTTTTCAGAAGGAAGAAGGGCAAATGGACATACTCAGTAGAGTTACAGTTTTATTCTTTATTTTTAATACTTTTTTATAGTTTTTAGTTATGTGTATGTATGCATGGTGGGTGGGTGGACATGTGGAGCCTCCACTGATGCAGTTTCAAGAGGTTGTTCACTACCCAATATGGGACTTAGAACTAAGCATAATCTAACTAACTGACCTCCGCAAGAGCAGTAAAAGAGCAGTTCTGAATCACTGAGTCATCACTCCGGCCCTGTCATTCATTTTAAATACTATCCTTTAAATGCACTTTTAAATCACTTGCTGTGCTCTTTCTTTGGAGGATGGCCTTTATTACCCAGTACCTACTCTGTCAGTGTCAGTGTCTTGCAAGGCATATTTATCATCCATTTCCTACTCCTCCTTTTCATATACTTATTTTCATCTCTGCTTGGACATTATACAGGGCAATAGAAACAAAGTTTTGAACCAACTAGAAACCATTTCCTTGATTGTTTTGACTTTGGGATATAGAACATGTAAAGACTTTATTCCCCACCCACCTTTTCTACTGACAAAATATCATATAATTAATCTCAGGCCACCAGATTATTGACACAGGAGTGTATTCTCTGAAGTCCCATTTGATAATTCACACTTTTCTTCTAAATATAAGATAGACTCCAGGATAGCAGACATGTAATTGGAAGAGCCTAAATGGGTAAACCTTTGCATAGATGTGAAACAATCAGGAAAATCCCCACCAAAGCATGTGTTGGACATTGTAATAACCCATGGCAATGTCATAGTCTTTCCTAGCAGTACCTATTACTCTTGATACAAACACACAGACTTTACAAATTTACCACATTCTCTAACAAGTCAGCTATATTTCTTAGCAGACTACTTTTTTAGAAGATTAATCATGTTTTGAATTGTGTTTTCTTTACATGAACCAAATAGAATAAATCTGATATTTAAAGCATGAACAGTAGAGAATTGCATATATGTATATATTTACATACATATTTGTGTCACAGAGAAGAACCACAAAAGAAGTAATTATAGGAACTCCTCAAGTAAGCTCCAAACACAGCTCAATGTAAACAATCATCAAAAAGTCTGTCTTCTAGTGTATGTTGTCTGCATCTATGTACTTCATTGGAAATGCTTGCCATGTAGATCATAGTTTAAATTTTCCCTGGTCTTGGCCTATTGGCATATTCATTATGAAATATCATAGAAATGAGACTAAAGTGAAAACACAAAATATATATTCAAGATGCATATATACCTTACTACAGCTTGCATACGAAATGCTCTCCAAGATCTGTGTGCTGGAGGCTTATCACCAAGCATGGCCTTATTGGAAGGTTGTAAAACCTTTAACAGTTGAGGAAATATCTTTGGGTTGCAGAGGCATGCTGTTGAAGAAAAAGGTGGAATACCCTGTGAGATGGCTCAGGGGTACAGGCACTTGCCGCCAAGCAAGATTGAGCTCCATGCTCAGAATCCACATGATGGAAGGAGAGAACTGACTCCCGTAAGTTATCCTCTGACCTTCACATGCACACATGACATAGACACAATTAACTAATTAATTAATAAAAATTAATAATTGAACCACAATGTCTTCCTCTTTTTTTCTCTTTTTCGTTTCTGGTCATGAGGTGAGTGATTTTACAAAGCCACTTGCCTGTGCGATGACATGTCACCATAGAACCAAAGCGGGGATGGGAGGGTGGGAGCACAGAACTAAACTTCCTGAAGCTGTAAGCCACAGTAAACCTTTTATCTTTTATGTTGGTTACAAATGGTATTTGGTATTGTGACAGAAAGCTGCTAGCACACAGTTCATTCATATAGCATGACAACAATTTTGTAGAATGCTTTTATTAATTTTGTGTGTAAAATGGGGTTTTGTGATGTAAGGGTTTCCACTCCTATCATCAGGTTGGTGCGCAACAGCCTTCAGGAGCTGGACCATTTCAGACTGAGCATAATGTAACAATGGATTTTCAACGGTAGCTGCAGTTCCCTTGCAGTAGGACTCACTACCTCATCTCTGTTTAGACTGCAGACACATGTCATGCTGCTTCGTGAAAAAATGAGTTTTCAATATTAACACTGATGATGTACATGAAGGCAATGATTGGGATATTAACAGAGTGGAGTTGAATGTAGTCAACATTGTTTTAACATTCATGATCTTCATACCTTTCATTAAAGCTCTTCCCTTGAAAGTTATCTTGAATTTGTTCAAAAGTACAGCTTGATAAAAGACACAGATGAGCAATTAAGAAGAAAGGGAACCATCAGGGGACAAACTGATTCAGTCAAATCTTCCTTACTGATTAATGGATTAATAGATGTCAATACCAAATCTCTTTTATATCCAGTGAATTTGTTAAAAGTTGCTGTTCAGCATCCTCCCTGAAGACTGGTTCTCATGGTACCAGAAGGCACCATGCAAACTTCCAAAGAAGATGATGTCTATGAACCACATCAATAACTAGCATTGCATGATAACCCTAAGGGTGTATCAGAGCTACATATACCTTGGCAATAGCCAACAGCCCTCTAATTGGACTCCAGACCTGCTAAATAAGCAGGAATCATGCCTGATACTGGAAACAGAAAACTACCTAGGGTTAGTGAAGTTATAAGTTTTGGAAGAGAATCTACAGCTGCCACTTTTTAAAAACAAACAGAACTCCTAAATACATTCTAAATATTTGTCATCCTGCCCACATGTAAGTGTAGTCTTCTTCCCTTATCAAAGAAACTTCTTTTGCAACACATGGAGATCATTATAGAAAACCACAGCCAATCAAAATGCAGAGTTGTGGAGCCTATTCTCAAGGTAACAACTCCCACACTTAAGACTAAGGAATCTCAGTGGAAGAGAGGGTGGAAAGATTGTAAAAGCCAGAAGATAAGGGAGTTTTCTATGAGATAGAGTCTCCTAGTGTTAATAGAAGCTACACCCACAAAGTCTCACCAACATGACGACCTAAATAAGGTTGCAACAATAGTAGACATGCTAAAGTGGATGAAGACAATGCCAGGAGACCTCAACCCTACCCAAAGAACTACAGACAACTAAGAGATGCTGAGATGAGAAGAAACTGTCATCTACATGGAAGAGCATGACATTTGGTCATCCAGTACCAAATGGTCAGCACTGAAAACATGCTTATAAGTAATATTATGCAGACTGAACAGGTTGTATTTATGTATTTAGGGATATTTATGTGTGTTTGTATCCATGTACATATGACAATCAATGAAAAGGAGGATATGATTTTTAAAAAGATCACAGAAAGATAAATAGGAAGGTTTGAAAAGAAGAAATGGAAGGAGTAAATGATTTAATTATATTATAATCCCAAAAATTAAAAATATATTTTGGAAATTTGCTTACTAGAACATGTGCTTTTAACATAAGTATATCATAAAATAAAGTTATGCTTATAATACAATGATTTTTTGCCTATATGAAAAGATATGAAGGCATGAAATAAATATCATAGTGTGAAATTCTACTGAAAGTACTTAACAATTATATAATGTATGTTCCTAAAGACCTGTATGTCAGAGAGGATGCCTATCTGACATTAAAGAAGATAGGGAGCTCAAGTTTTATCCCAGTTCCTAAAACAGTGTATAGCTTTGAATGACTTGAGAGTGACAGCTATAAGCTATCGCTTCTATTGATAATTGCTATCAGGTACCTCTGATGACTATTTAGAGAAAGTGTTAAATATATGTCACATCAAGTCTGGCTTTAGCATGCTATGCTAGTAGGCTGAAGGAAGCATCAGACCTACAGAATGTTGTCTTTGAAACGTTGCCTAGGAGCAAGTGGGATGTCATGGTGGTTAAGAGCACACATGGTTCTTGCAGAGCACACAAATTGGTTCCCAGTACCCAGCAGTAGTTTACAACCACCTATAACTCCAGCTTCAGGAGATCCAGGGTCCTCTTTCTGATTCATGCAGTACCTGAATGAAAGTATATGTACACAGACCCACACACAAACACATAATTAAAACTAACAATAATGTGTAGAAGAAGCAGCGGGCTGCGTTCCCGTCCAGCTCCTGCATGGCTAGATTTATACCTGAAATAACAACACACAAATTGTCTTTTAAACACTACTTAGCCCATTAATTCTAGCCTCTTACTGGCTAACTCTCACATCTTGATTAACCCATTTCTATTAATAGTGTAGCACCACAAGGTGTGGCTTACTGGGAAGGATCTTAACCTGCATCCATCTTGGAGAGGAGAGCTATATCATCTGCCTGACTCAGGTTTCTTTCTCCCAGAATTCTGTTCTGTCTTGCCCACCTACCTAATTTTCTGTCCTATCAAAGGCCAAGGCAGTTTTTTTATTAACCAATGAAAGTAACACATAGACAGATTACCCACCTACATCAATAATGTGGGAGCAATATAAATTGAAGAAATATTTATGAAAAAGTGAAAGAGATAGGCAAAAATGCAGCATGCCCTATCTAAAAAGGAAGAAGAAGCTATCTGTTCAAGTATGAGCTAATTTTTCAAAGTCTCCAGGAAGAAGTAAGCATCCAGGCAGAGGTCAGCATGAGATCATTGTCTCATGCAACTTACATAATATCAAATAACAAACCACCAATCCCCACTAGGAAAAAAAAAGAAACATTTCAGGCTAAAGGGCAGGTGAAATCGAGAGAGAGACTGAGGCAGAAGGATTGTCTCCTGATGAAATACATCAGAGCATAAAAGGAGCCCCTGGCACCAACATACACCTCAACTAATGGAACTAAACCACCATTCCTACCTGTAGCCCCGAGTGTCCCAGCCTCCCCTCCAATTTTCTCTAAATAACTGAAACATATTTTCATCATCTAGCATTCTTTTGACTATTCTCAAAAATCAACAACAACCTCTGCAAAATACTTTTGTGAAATACTTACAAAAGCAAATTACATTTTCTGGATTTACCATAATTAATTTGGATAACAAATAGCCTGCTCTACAAAGGTATTCCGTGCTTCAGTACTTTTGACTGTTATCCTGTTACACTGTTCAACTTCCATTTGTATAACACTTTTCATTTTCAGGCTTCCTCATTTATATTCATTTTCTCTATAGATAAGATAAATATACCTCTTTTTTTTGCTTAGAAGATGAAGAAAATGAATCACAAGAAGATCACATGGCTAAACCAAAGTTTATACAGAATATATCACATGGTTCCTCATTCATTAAGGAAATAGGCAACTGAAAGCTTCTGTTCTGACCTGACAATGCTATTGACTTCAGTCACGATATTTAATGTGGCTTATAATTAAACATTAGTGAGGGTTTTAAATTAATGTTAGCATCCAAGAATAAGTTCAAAAAATCTATTTGTGCACCATCATAACTCTGGTACAAAGCACAGTCTCTGATGCCTTGGAGACACTAAATGGGTATCTATTGCAGGAATAGTGGAGTCTTATTCTGTCAAATAGTGCCTAATTTTGTTCCTTATAATTGAACAGTAATTATGCCTCAATGTCCAGTCTGTAGCTAATTGTATCTCTTATTTCATGGGTAGCTCATTACATTGAGTTACCTCTAGATTCTTAACAATACATGACAATCAAGAACCTAATACAAAAGCTTGGAAACAGGTCAGCAGCAACACACTTGCCTAGAAGGCAGAAGGCTCAGGCATACCCAGCTGCAACAAATGCAAAAATGCAAAAACATCAAAATTAGTACATGCCCACACCCTAGGGCAGTACTTAATAAATATTAAAAGAGAAATATCTCTTTTTCTATAAAGCTAGAGAAAAGAATGGGTCGAGATAATCCATAAATAAACCCTTCATTAATTTCAGAATACCTGATCCTTTCTCTAAACCAATTCTCATGTAATCATGACCGATAACCTGTACAAAATCATCATCTCACCTTCCAGTTCACGTAAGGTCTCCACTACCCTTAAAAAGAGAACCCTCTTAAGCCAGGGCCAGGGAGAAAGGAAAGAGTGAACACTCATGCTGGCCGTTTCAACTCTGCTATTGTCAACAGGTTAATTTTACTGGTATCCCTGTCCTCACAAGTAGTCCATTCTCTATCTTCCTGACTGACTCTTCTCTCTCTCTCTCTCTCTCTCTCTCTCTCTCTCTCTCTCT
>NC_022034.1:41006711-41008576 GCF_000317375.1 Microtus ochrogaster | reverse complement strand
TCTCTTCTTTCTTTTCTTCATTTCTTTTCCATTCTCTAGTACTCCTCTCTCCTGACCACTGATCTAAGCACACTTGCATGATCACTATGTGCCCTAGGAGTTCTTGGTTTACCCCAGAATTGTGAGTTTCTGTGAGAAACAGCAGATGTGCCACTCAGACATCTTTCTTGATAACTGGTTGCCTTTAACTTCACTGTCATCTTAAAAATGACCTCTGCAGTAAATTCCTGCCCAATGGAACCATGCAGTTTCCGCTAACATCCCTGTAAATCGCTAACCATGATCAAGCGTGTGAGAAAAGAGAATTCTTGAATATACAGTGGTCCCTTCCAGAAAAGATCGTATACTTTCCATCCACTTATTAATTCATCTGACCACCTCTCCCCTAAGAAAATATGGTTCTTACACTTGTAAGTAGGGAATGGGGAATGATTTGAGAGAGTAACACCAAGTGCCTTCCCTTCACTGACCACTAAAGACCTTTGTGCTGTAGTGACCTCTGCTATGGTTTTAAGCTCAACTTGGAAGAAACAAGATTTGACTTGGTGACAAGTGGCATTATCTGTATATTAGTTCCTTTCCTCATTGGGCCAACAAAGTAACAAAAGCAACTTAAGTCAGAAACAGTTTGTTCTCTAGCTCACAATTCAAGAGTATCATCCATAATGACGAGTAAATCATGGCAGCAGTGACTGAGGCTACTCCCGGTCACATCCACAATCAGGAATCAGACAGCAATGAAGGCTGGTCTTCAAAATATTTCCTCCTTGTTAATCAGCCTGAGAGCCCTGCCCATGGAATGGTTCTGCCTAGATTTAGGGTGGGTCTTT
The DNA here is from genome assembly GCF_000317375.1 of Microtus ochrogaster. Lineage (NCBI taxonomy): Eukaryota > Metazoa > Chordata > Mammalia > Rodentia > Cricetidae > Microtus > Microtus ochrogaster. The sequence goes on along the minus strand of NC_022034.1, from coordinate 41,007,746 downwards.
CCACCTCAACCCTGTAGAAATGCCCAAAGGTCTGTTTCCTTGGTGATTCTAAAGCCCGCCAAGTTGACTGTCGGTTTCAACCCTCAAAGACTTATAGCTGCGCTCACTGGGATCTGGGGTCACTAAAACAGGTGGACAATGTGAAACGGTCCCCTGTGTTTATGTCATCAAAGCCTACACTTGAAAATAAGAAATGTCAGTAGTGATAGTTCTGACCTAACGTTCTACAGAAGTTGTCCCTCATGCAGCTCGGAAGACTGAGCCTTTCCAAGTGATTCCCATCACCTCAAAGGAAGACGTGACATTTTCACTGTCTGCTTCTCAATCAGGAATGAAGTCCTCCCAATAAAAGAATCAAAAACAACCATCGCTCAGAGATGCTGCAAAGGTCAGCTTCATGGGACATAAAACTTAAGTCCCTAAAGGAATTGCTCCTGGGAAAGAGGCTGCTGTCCTCTTCTTCGCCTTCAAACGCACTAGTTAAAGCCATAGCTTTGAAGAGAAAAGGTGCGAAGTCAGATACACCACAAAGTAGCAACCTAGTTTCACTGAAATTCAGTTTCATATGGCCAAGATGTTCTTAAATGTCACTCAAACCCCTACGCAAATGAACGATATCAATAGTGATCTAAAAAGAGATGTTCCTTTGGTCATAAGATTCCCATTCTTCAGTTATGAAGGGCTAACCTGTGTCTCCCTCATCTGTCTATTTTAAGGAAAAGCTGGGTGCCAGCCACCCCACTAAATTGCAGACAGAACCGTGTTTATTTTTATAACTATCTGAAAAAAATAGCTGTCTGTCAATCCACTGTGAGTTTCTGATCACTTGCTTTAGAGCTTTGCGCTTTTACTCTCAGAAGTCACAAAAATAAAAAAAAAATTGCCATAATTGGAACAATCGCATCTTGGTTCAAAACCTGATGGTGTCAAACTCACTTCATAGGCAAGGATGACCTCGAACTTGTGATCCTCCACCACCACTGTTGTAGGTGGTGCCAGGTTATCAGCTCAAGGCTTCATAGGCAAGCTTTCTAC
>NC_022034.1:40998750-41006596 GCF_000317375.1 Microtus ochrogaster | reverse complement strand
ACCTGAATTGTAGTAGGTGGTGCCAGGTTATCAGCTCAAGGCTTCATAGGCAAGCTTTCTACTACCTGAATTGCATCCTCAGCCCCAACATTTGCTCTTTTTTTAATTTCTCAGCTCATTTACTTGACGCACAATTAATAAAACCTCAGAGACAGAAATTGGGGTTCAGCCTGAAGACCGGAAAATCAAAGCAGCCAGCCACTGGCCCTTACTTTGACCTCAGTCTGAAAATGGCGATCTTGCCTCCAGAATCTCAGAATGAGACTGAGCCTGAGACCTGTCTCCTCCTGCTTTATAATCCTCTCTAGTTCTGGGAATAAAGGTGTGCACCACTACCGCCTGGTCTCTGTGGCAAGCTAGTGTGGCTACTGAGATTAAAGGTGTGGGTTATTGCTGCCTGGTCTGGAAGGTTGGCCAGTGTAGCTGTTTTACTTTTCTGATCCTCAGGCAAGTTTTGTTTATTAAAATACAAATGAAATGCCACTACATTACTATCTTGATCTGATGATATTATTATTATTATTATTATTATTATTATTGTACTTACTGGTACTAAGGATCAACCCTCCTCCCTCACACATGATAAACATGCATCTGACTGTCAGTTCTCAAACCCAAGGTGCCTATCTCACATATCAAAGCCGGACCTGGCCCTAGGATTTCCCAGCCTCCCCTAGTCTTTGTCTGTTCCAGGGGATCGCTGGCATATCCTACCCTCTACCTTGAACTCTCCAGTCCAGGGGCTGGACTGCCCTTCCTGCAGAGACTTTTCCCTATATAATCCAGATATTTTTGTTGCCCTTCTATTTTGAACCTTTGGCCTCCTGGCTACTACACCTGATTCCCTTATCTTCCTGTTCCCTTCCCTTCTTCCCCTCCCCACATGGCCTGATCGTAACTCCTAGATGCCCCTACCTCTGGCTATTCTCTCTCATGTATCTGTGATAAACTTTCCCCTCCACCATACCTAGGAGCAGCCATGCCCCTCCTTTTTCTTTCTTTTATTTTCTCTTACCTACCACGGAGCTACACATCCAACCTTCACCTTCAGCTTTGTTTCAATGATGCTTAAGACTTGCTTTTACCTTTGACATGAAAGTTGTGATCTGTTAATATGTCTAGTCTGAAAACTAACACCCCACTCCAGTTTGCTGTGGTTCCTAGAGAACATAAAATGGTTCCAGAGTCCAGAGTGAGAGGTTCAAGCCTGGGCTCTGAGAACAAAAAGATGAGGTGATGCTATATGCGGCATGACACTGAGGGAGATCGAATTATGCCACTCCGAAATAGTCTGCTTTGACGTAAGGGTTATTTTGAGCTGAAGTGAATTGGAAGCAGCAGGAAGAATTCTCTGGCCCTCCCATTAGCACCTTAACTCAAGGACATATGCTTCTTTTTCTGAAGTAACATGAATCTCCCTTGCCAAGGTGTCCCTACCTTCTGTACCAAGAGGAGGACCCGGTTCTTATTTGTGTAACAAATCGACTACATGATCCTTGTCTACCGTATATTTCCTACATTCCTATAAGTTACTACTCCTAGAAGCTGAACAGCCCCCTTTTCATTGTCTAATTGCCTCTTTACGATTTATTGTCCCTTTGTCAAAATGGTATGCCCATGAGTACCTCTGGGTTTTATCATTTTTTCTGTGACACCCAATATACGTGTATATATGAATATCTATAAACCAACATATGGTTTATATATCAAAAGTGGGGTGGAATGGAGGGTTTTAACCCTCATTCCTGCAAACCTTTTCTTCCCAGGAAAACTTGTGGTTTAGGGGACTCTTTTTCAGTACTTTGTTAAGTGAGCTTGGGAGAACAATGAGGACGATACACTCTACCTGTCCGGCCTGCTCTGCCATGTCCTTGTGCCTCTCTCCTGATCTGGTGACTCTCATAAAAGCATTTTTTTTTTTTGTGGAAGACCGCCTGCAAAGTCGGGGTTTCTGCACAGGCAGGATTATAAGTCATGATTAAACATAGAATTTAAGACAAGGATAACAAAATAAGGATCTGGAAAACGGACTCAACAGTTAAGAGTTAAGTGTTCAGGTCCTAGCACAGACTGTGTTCAGGAGCCTGAAAGTGGCTCGCAACTGCCGATCACTGCAACTCCAGGGATCAGACACCTTCTCTTAGCCTCCATGAATGCACATGTGCATGCCAAACACAGACATAGACACACAAAGAAAACTAAACAAAAATTAATAAACATAATTATAAACAAAGCTGGTTAAAGAATAAGAGTGAAAATGAAGTAAATGATGGTATCCATAAACTAAAGTTAGGAAAATAAATTTAATTCCTGTATGAAATTGAAGTTTTCAGTAGCTAAAATAGTCTATTAGAACCATATGAAATTTTATGAATGCCTCATAACTACCCCAGAAGAAAAATTTACATTACATACTTGTCTTAGTTAGAGTTCTTTGGGGAGGGAGGGGTTTGTTTCAGCTTACAGTTCCACTCCACTTCTCACAATATGAGAAGGAGTCATGACAGGAGCTCAATCAGTCAGGGCAGGAACCTGGAAGCAGGAGTAGATCAGAAGCTATGGAGGCATGCTGCTTACTGGTTTGCTCAGCCTACTTTTTCATAGCTCAAAACTACCGAGGATGGCATCACCCATCCTCGGTAATCTGTGCGCTTTCATATCAATCATCTATTTTTAAAAAATGTGCTATAACCTTGCCCACAGGCTGATTGTTGGAGGCATTGTCTCAGTTGTGGGTCCCTCTTTCAAAATGGCTCCAGTTTGTGTTGAATCCACATAAGCTAGCTAGTACAATATATTAAAAATTTCAAATCTATCAATACCAGCATACAAATAAAGATAATAAGTTGGGGAGATAAGAACAAAACAAAGACCCATGAAACATATAGAAAACAACTAAAATAAAAACTTTAAGTCATAACAATGTTATAGTCATAACAATGCTACTATAAACATGAAATTAAAAGTCTCATAGAGGCTAAACGGATTTTAAAAATTAACAGAATGGAACCATTTAAACACCACCAGAAGTGAATTTTTAAGAGCACTAATACATGAAGGTAAAGGGATAGGAAGAAATAGACCATGTAAACCAAGGAAAGAGCATGACTTATTCTACTTCTATCGAACTAAACAAATTTTAACTCAAAAATGACCATACGATTCAATAAAGGTCATTAAATATTTATAAACTAGTTGTTTTCAAAGGAATATATAAGTATGCTTACATATGCCATCCACATTAGAGCATCCAAATACATAAATCAAATATTGACATTTCAAAACAGAGAAATAATTAGCAATATGACAATTGTGATTTCAATGATCCAGGTTTATAGCAAAAAAATAGTGTTACAAGGGTTTTAGGCAAAGACCCCTCAAATTCCCAAAGCCCCAACATGCCAGTTAATTTAGTGAGTAAAGAACTGAGAAACAAGATTTAACCAATGTAGCCATGCAGGGAAAAGGGGATGAAGGAGTCCACTGAGCCCAAGTTCTCCTACAGAGGACAGACTTGAACTTCAGATTTACCTAGTGAAGGAACTGGGGTGGGGGCAAAAAATAAGCATAATTAAGTCATCTTGGTGAAGCTGGGGTCTGGTGAAGCACTAGCTCTGATTCTACGAAGTAGTTCAAAGGCGTCCCTAATGTTTATGGGGACACTAATTTCGTGAGATGAATGTTCCTGTTTGGGAGTAATCACATCTTTGGGAGATTTGTCTGTGAGGCTCTCCTCTTTCTAGAATTAAACAAGGCTACAGATTTTGAACAGTAGCTGTAGATTCTGGAGTGCTTTTTTGTAGAATAGGATGCTTTAAAGCCAACAGTAAGGTGTCTCGATTACTTTTATCTGCCTGCCTTGGTCCTTGAAGGGAGGTGAGAAGATTAGGTGTCACCAGTATTATATGGACACTCCCTGTATGACTAACATGCTTACATGCAGTTTAAGAAGGAAAGTGACCTGAAATTTTAAGATGAAGATAACAGATGCAAGTTAGATGGAGGGATGCCAGGCTTCTTTCCTGATTAAAATTACCTTGTGGGTACCAGTGGGGAGGAGTCGGTATGTCTTACTTTGTAGCTGTGATAAAAATCCTCTAACCAAGCAATTCAAGAGGTTTATTCTGGATCACAGTGCAGAATACAGTTCATCGTGGTGGAGAAATCATAGCTCGAGGGAGGGTATGAGGGACCTGGCCACATCTCATCTGCACTGAAGAAGCAAGAGAAAGCAAATGCATACATACCAGTCATCAGCTTTCTTTTCTTGAGACAATTTAGGACCTCTGCCTAGGGAATGGCCACATGATATGAGACAGGATTCCTACAGCCATGATAAATCAGGATAACCAAAGGCAACTAAGGAAGGAAAAGGTTTATTTCATTTTGTACTTCCAAAGCACAGTCCATCGTTAAAGGAAATTAGGGTAGAAAGAAACTCAAGGCAAGAGTCTGGAACCAGGAATTAAAGTAGAAATCATGATGGATGCTGCTTAGTGGCTTGTCCTCCCTGATCCCCTATGGCTTGCTCAGCTTGCTTTCTTATACAATCCAGGACCATAAGGTCAGGGTAAAACACCACCCACAGTGACTGTAGAGTCTACTAAGTTGACAATTAACACTACCCATCCCACAGTGTTTTTTAGAAATCCAGCCTCTAAATACATATTCCAAGAGTGGTGACCTCATTGGTGATGTGCTAACTTATAGACTGAGCAAGTTATGAACTTAAACTATGTTCATCTTTTTGAATATCAACAAACAATATAGTATTCAAAAGAAAAGAGTATTTAAAAAAATTAAGCATAAGCTTTCCAAGTACTAATCTGTCTTCTGTCAGTTTGATGTGCAGGATACTTGGTCCTGAATCTAAAAGGCCAAAGGAAGAAGTCTCCTCTCCTATAGAGCTTTGGGGCTCAAGAACTGGAAAAGCCATCAAAACAACCCTGGCTTCTGTAAAGACATTTCTCTATTTTTCTATCCCTTCCGTTTATCATTATTAGACTGGAGATAGGAGACCTCAAGCTTGTCCTTCATACTGGCAAGATGGCTGAAGCAGTTTCGTATGTTCCACCATTACACAACCAGATCCCAAGCCAGGAGGAAAAGAGGGCAAATTCATTTCCTTGTATCTCTAAATAACAGTAGCTAAAACTGTCCCAGAAGTAAGCCAAATGATGCCTGTCATATCTCACTTGCTAGATTCTGTCGCATGCCCATGCCATAATGAATCACTTGGCAGGACTATGGCATTGCCATAATTGGCTGGGACAAGTCAGGCCTCTCCCCTGGAATTGGGGAAGAAGCCAAGTTCTTCTGACGCTCATACACCCTGGGCAAAGCACAAAGAGATGCACGCTCACAGGCCACCAAGAGCACACCCTGTGCCCACCACTAAGGCAATCCCTTTGTTCTGTTCATCCATCCCCTTCCTTTTTTCATACAATCTACTAAAAATCCTCACTTTTTGTTTATTTTTATAACCCCAACTTTGTATCAGCAGCTTAAAGAGCTCCCTCTAGACCTTGTTCTGACATGTCTTACAAATAAACAAGCATTCAGTTCACAAAAGGAGCACTTACAAGCCCACTAAGAAATGCAATTGTCCATTAACTTTCCCACTCTTTGAGATCAGCAGTATAATTCACTCCAAGTACCTGGGGAGTGGGAAGTAGCCACCAGACACCCAAGATTCTATTGCTTTAGTTCTTCAGACTCAAAGATTGCTGTATCTGTGGTGCTTTATAGACTCCTCAAGAGTGAGAATCATACCTTATACAGTGATATCTTGTGGGTGGTTAATAAATATTTATTATACAAAGCAAACAGCGTGTGTTATTCCTTCTGGAACTCTCCTCTATGCTTTCGACTAGGTGAAGACTGGCTTTTAGAAGCTCATTAAACCTTCCATGTTTGTTTATTCCCTTACCTCAGAGAATCTAGCCTCATCCTCTGAAGATGACCAACATTTCAAGTGAGACTGTGGCATCCTGTTTCACAGTAGCTCAAAGATTCGCATTACTCCTGACGTTCTATGTTTGGTGAATATAGTGACAGCCTTCTTCTAACATTTCAGAGCTCCAAGGACTCCGCTACAGCATGCTTAACTACAGGCTAATATCCAATGCACCTCAAGAGCTGCTTTTGCTGCAGTACTGGCTCATGTCTTTTGACATCTCCACTGGCACCTTCTCATTCTATCTCCAGTTTGCTTAGCATTCAAGTGATGGTGGTGCTGTGCACTGGCTTGTATCAGTGTTGCTGGAAATGTCCTGGCCTCTGGGTTCTACCTTCTAAGTTTCTCCTGACAGCCTTTCCCTTGTCGTCTTGCCCAGATATCCAAAGTATATTTAGACACCTCCTAGCTAAATTCTTTTATCAATGTTAAAATCACAGCTTTTGATGGGTTTTTAAATATTTATTATTGTTACTATTCCATTTATTATTATTATCATTATTATTACTATCAGTATCATTGTTAGTGTGCCCGTGTGTTTGTTGGGAGGGGGGTCTGCAAATATATGGAAATCATAGGACAGCTCTGTAAAGTTGCCTTTTTCTTTCCACTTTTACCTGACTTCCAGGACTTGAACAAAAGACAGCAGACTTACATAGAAAGTGCACAAACCAGCTGTGTCATCGTGCCTAGCCCTAGCTTAAAAAGAAAAAAAAATCCCTTATTTAAATCACAAAATTCTTAAAGGAAGACTTTGTGTCTGGTTTTTAAAAACTATCCCATTGCTTGTTTGCAGTCATTTTAATATAGAAAGGCTTTGATATATATGTGATAATTACATTGTTAAGTGGAATATAAATACACAGCAAGCAAGGAAAATTACTCAAATTATTAGAAGACTACTGTCGTGGGTGAATTTCAGTCCTTTCTGTGTCTTGTCAGCTTCCTTGACACAAACACTCTAGAGGAAAATGCATTCTTTGGTTAAATCTCACATTAAAAGCACAGTTGACAGTTTCTTCCGGCTATGTACTCACATGGAGGAGAGACTTTAACTTGAGAGAAGGAAGGGCAAAAAAAGAAAAAGGGAGAGAAAAGGGATAAATAACACTAAAGTTGTTTGAAAAAAATAGGAAGACTTTTTTATGTTTTTTTAAAAGTACAAATATGGCATATTTAATTTTATATTTTTTTCAAATAAAGATATTCCACTTGAGTTGATAATGGTTCCCTCAAGAGTAAGAGACATCTATTGAGTGCCTAGCATAGAAAACCTCCTTTGAGTTGTTGCTAGGGAAGGCTAAGAGACTCCCAAACCAATATGGCCACTGCATTGACCTTAATCACCTTCCAAAACTTGAAGGTCAGACCCTATTACTGAAGACATCACAAACTTTGAACATGGGAGTTTGGGAAATCAAACTGATACCAACCTTGAAGTCTCCATAAGGACTAGCTCTCCTAATATCCAAAGCTGCTATGCATGATGCCGTGGAAGGAAAGCAATCAATAGTCTTGACCAGCTCTAATGATTATGGACCACAAAAGTGAACCATTCTGCAAAGATATCTCCTATGGTGCAATCGCTACACTTACATCTTAGGAGTAACAACTTTCTAATTGGATGTAAGGCCTGATCAATAGGAAAGAATTCAAGCCTGGTGCTGTAAACCTAAGAAACTGCCTATGGCTGATGAGAGCATGGATCCTAGAGGAGAACTTGCTTCTGCCAGCTCCTTTGATCAGAGTCATTTCTTTTTTGAGGGGGCAAGAAGATTTTATTAAGAAGCATAAATGAGGCTTTATCAAATACATGTTAAATCTTTTTTTTTTAATTTATTTATTTATTGAGGATTTCCGCCTCCTCCCCGCCACCGCCCCCCACCTCCC
>NC_022034.1:40959422-40997367 GCF_000317375.1 Microtus ochrogaster | reverse complement strand
AAAAAAAAAACAAAAAAAAAACAAAAAAAAAATCAGAGAGGTAGAAAAAAATGGGGGGGGGTGTAAACGAGTAAGAAATTTCCAAAATGCTAAATCTAACTAGGCACCGTGATGGGCAAATCCCTATTGCCAACTTGATAGGATTTAGCATGACCCCTAGGTATGTCTTTGAGGATTGCAGAAGGGTTTAAACTAGGGAGGGAAGACATAATCCTGGGGGTGGGGCACCAGCCCACAGGGGAGGGTTCTGTATTGAATAGAAAGTATAAAGTAAGCTGATTGCCAGCATTCAATTTGCTCTGCCTCCGGAGTCATTTCTAACTGCATTCTAAATCCTCATCCTTCTACCCACAGGTAAGCATAGCTCTCACCCCTCTTCCGAAATGCCTCTTTCTGCATAAAATGAAGACTATTGCAGACATCCACACCTGGTCAAAATGGCTAGAACAAAGATTGTGGGGTTCTACAATACAACCCAACACTTGAGGCTTAAGGCACATCCCAGAAGAGGGGACGTAGTGGTGATAAGAGCCAAAGAATCAGGACATCTGCTGTGAAATAATGTCTCTACGTATGGCAAGGAAGCTGCGCCCATAACATCAAAATTGTGGTCACCTAAGCAAGATCTGTATAATGACACCACCAACTGACATTCAATCTTTAATGGGGGAAATTTCACAAGGCCCCACTTCTAATTGAGAAGTTACAGGACAGGTAAATGATGATGGCCAAGAAAGAACAATCAGTCTTCTCCAGAGACAAAGCTACTGATAGGTTAACCAATCCCAAATGGTCAACCCTAAACACATACACATATGAGCAATGCTGAATAGTATGTAAATCTTTGTATACATATGTGTGAGCATATAAACATATGCATATGTTATAAAATAACAACTAAAGAAGAAAAGTCAATAATTTGAGAGGTGGCACAAGAGAAGTTGAAGGTGGTGAGGGAAGGGTGAAAACGATGTAAATCCAACCCCTTGTATAAAATTCTCAAAGATGAAATAAGGTTTTAAATGAACTGAGTGAATATGTTATTTTAAAATGAAAAGACAATTTCAAATTAAAATTTCAAAATAAAACAAGCAAAAACTATTGAAAAAAACAGACCTTTGCTTTACAAATTTACTATGAAGTCAGTTGAATGCTGCTCTCTAAAACATTTCTGGCCTTTTTTCCCCTTTCTTTATTGCACTCTTTCCATTTGGTTTCTTTTTTCTTCTATCAGGCCATTGTAGATCATTGTAATTAATGAAGAATGAAATTATCCTGAAATCATTGTCAATATCGTTCAACTCACCATGAGGTCCATATCATCCTTTATGCTTCCACGCTCACTGTGAGGTCTGAACCATCCTTTAGGATGCAAACCTCAGGAGCTATAACTTTGCTTTCTCAATCATGTCTTTCAGGCCTCGAGAAGGTTGCCTAGCTCCACGGACAGGCACTCGATCACTTTTTTCTTGGAGTGGATAGGGAAGTTATAGCCTCTGACACTTGACAATTAGAAAATACTTCATTTTTTCCCCACCATCATTTCTGATTTTTATTCCTTTTGTTAAATCATGCAGATATTTTGCATGTGCTATATAAAATAAAACAAGGGAGCAGAGAGATGGTTCAGCAGTGAACAGCACATACTGACCTTCCTGAAGACTCACATTCTCTTTCCAGTACCCACATTAAGTGCATTACAACCTCCTTTAATAACTCCAGGTCCAAGTTCTCTGACACCTCTGTCCTGCATTGGCACATGCACTCACACGCTCATACTCACACATAAGGTTAGTTATGCTGAATCTGATAGAACATTAAGTGGGGAGGAATCTTGAACTCATAGGGTCAGGAAAAGTTTTCTAACAGAACACTGATAGAACAACAGTAAGATTAAAATTTAATAAATAGAATGTCACAAACCTGCAAAGCTTCTCTAAGACAAAAGACACTATCATTTGGACAAAGCAGCAGCCTACAGAAAGGGAAAAGATTTTACCAACTATGCATCTGATAAAGAACTGGTATCCAAACTATATAAAGAACAGAAAATAAAATTGGACATTGAAAAAACAAATAGCCCAACTAAAAATGGTGTACAGATTTAAACAGATTAAACAGCGTTCTCAAAACAAAACACTCAGGTGGTTGAGAAACACTTGAGGAAATGTTCAATATCCTTAGTCATCAGGAAAATGCAATTCAAAACTGCTTTGAGATTTCATCTTACAACCAATGAAATGTCCAAGATCTATAAAACAAAAGACAGTGGATGTTGGCAAGGATATAGAATAAAAGGAACACACATCCTTTACTGACGGGAGAGCAAACTTGAAGCCACTATGGAAATCAGTGTGACAGTTCCTCATAAAGGTGAGAAACAATTTACCCCAAGATCCAGCTGTACCACTCTTGACCATTTACCCCAAGGATGCTTCATCCTACCACAGAGACACTTCCTTAACCATGTTCATTCCTGTTCTGTTCATAATAGACAGAAATTGAAAACAACATAAATGCCTGTGAGCAGGTGAATGAATAAATAAAATGTTGTACATTGACACATAAGATATTATCCAGCCATTAAAAAGAAATAACCTCATATGATTTGCAGATAAATAGAGGTAACCAGAAGAAATCCTAAATGAGGCAAACCAAACCCAAAAAAACTAATGTGGTTTGCATTTGCTTTATGTGTGGATGTAAGCAGTTAAGTCATTGTTAAGTAAACCACAATCAATATAACCACAGAGATTAGGCAAAGAAAAGTGTACTAGAAGGGCAAAGGGGATATCTCTAGGAAGCGTGATGAAATAAGGTTGGATGTGGGGGAACTTGAATGGGAGGATCATACAGGGAGGGTAAACTAGGCAGTGGTGGTGCACACCTTTAATCCCAGCACTCGGAGGCAAAGGCAGGCGAATATCTGTGAGCTCGAGACCAGCCTGGTCTGTACGAGCTAGTTCCAAGACAGGCACCAAAGCTACAGAGAAGCCCTGTCTCAAAAAACAAAAACAAAAAACAAAAGCAAACAAACAAAAACAGGGAGGGCAAAATAAGAAGGTTCAAGGCAGAGAATATGGGGAACGACAATTAAAATAATAAAGGGCCGATTGGAAATCTAACATAGTATAAACTTCCTATAATATAAGCATATATGAAGATCTAAATAATATTGCCAAATAACAGGGGAGACAGAACTCCAACTGGTCTTCCAGTTCTGGGAACGGCTTACACCTAACAAAGTTCTTGGCCAAAGGGATCCCATAGGAACCCCAAAAAACCCTGGCTGTTGTCAAGGCTATTGATGGCTCTCTACAAACTGAGGTTAAATTCCTGTTGCTGGAAACAACAACTCATTGAACATGGGAAGGTCAAACTGGTTCCTACATCACCCTTTGGGCTAGTATTCATGGTACTCTACATGCTACTGAAAAAGAAAGGTAAACACCAATCCAGCTACAAACCCTAGGTACAAGAAGAACCTACCTCTACAATACACTGGGTCAATAGCGGCATAAAGCTTGTAGTGGTATTGGTTTGAGGTAAGGCCCACTTGATGAGATAAAACCAAGACCTAGTGCTGCTTGGGTGGCCAAGAATCTGAAACTCAGTTGACCAGGAACTTAAAGGAAACCCAAATACTACTGCTCTGCCAACGGCGCATAGCAATTAAATGATTCCTAATGACATTCCGCTAGACTCATAGATCAGTGTCTTGCTCAGTCATTATCAGAGAAGCTTTCTCCTGAAGCAGCTGGAAACAAATACAGAGACCCACACACAGCCAGACAGTATGCAGAGTGAGAGACCTGGGGACACCCAGCCCTAAATAGGTTGTGGCAATGAAATCCCTCCCCTCAGGGCTCAGGGAACTGTGGGGAAGAGGAGGGTGAAGTGAGGAAATGTCTGAGACAATGAAAGACACCAAGTAAGCAAGGCCTTCTAAGCACACACTGCTGATTCACGTATGAACTCACAGACTGTGGCATCATGCATGGGTCTGCATGGGTCTGCATGGGTCTGCACCAGATGGCGTCCTAGAGCTGAGAAAAGGGAACACATGCCCTCATCCCAAACTCAGAAGCTATCTCCCATTGATAGTTTTCACTTTGGGAGTCTCACTATGGTAACAAACCACTCAGCAATAGATGGCTAACAGAAAACAAACTCAAGGGCAGTCTTTAGAGGTTCTTTGTCTTGTAATGTTAAGTTGGGGCACTGTGTGTGTGTGTATGTGTGTGTTATGGCTTCCTGTTTGGGAATTTTATGGGATACCTGTATACACAAACTTGTGTCTCCACATTTATATGTGTTTCATGTGCTTTTTCTTTGGCCCTTTTTCTTGTTAAGTTGTTTTGTCATATTCCAATTTTCTTGGTCTTTTATTTATCTTATTTTATTGCGTTTTATTATTCTTTAGATGCCTGTTTTCTAATGAGAGACTGAAAGGATTTAGAACCAGATGCAAAGGAAGGTGGGAAAGAACGCAGAGCAGGGGGCAAGAAAACCATAGCCAGAATATATTGCATTAAAAAAATCTATTTTTAATAAAAGAAGAAATTGGTAAGGACCTTAAAAAACATAATTATTGTGTTAAAAAAGGTACAACGTTGAAGAAAGAAGACAACAGATACTAAAAGTTGGGAGGGAGAATTTCCTCGAAGGGGTGAAGTAACTCCATATTTTCATGGAAAGAAAGATCTCTTTAAATTCCTAAATGGATTTATTTTATGTTACAAAATATGCCTCTCCAGAAGAAAGCAAAATCCCATCTCTATTTCAACTTGTTTCTACAATTTTGTCTCTACTATTATAAATAAGAAATATTGCAGCTTTTTAATACCCAGCATTCAATTTGTAGAGAATTCTTAGACTTGAAGATAAAGCCAATTTCAGAGAAATAGGTAACCATGTTAGGGGTCTTGTGCAAGAATGTACTTGCTTCATTCCGAGTCTCCAGCAGAAATAAACACAGTTAGAATATACAAAGTCATCATTTTGTTAAAAAGTATTAAATAATCCACTGGGAGGAAATATAGGGAGAAAACCCGATAGCAATGTGGAAATCCGGAATACAAAATCAGTTTGGGCAAATCATTAGAAAACATACTGAACAAAACAATCCATGTTGTCCCCATAGACTGAACACTGTGGCTTTGGAAGAAATTGGCATTTTTGTCATCAAGAGAACTCTCCACTTAGGAGTAGGAAGCAACTTTTTAGAAGGACAGTAACCATTTCTTAACCTGCAGCATTCTCAAATGTCTACAGAGTTCTTCTATATTTTTAGACTCTCCAAATAGATGCATGTATCATAGATTTAAAGATCAAATGAGACTTTCCAGTTCTAGATCCTTAGTTGTTACCCCCTGAAATTACAAATCCTTAATGAGTCCCACCCAGATTGCTGGCTCTGGGGCAGGTGCCAATCTCCACTTCAGTTGCTCTATTGGTCCTGTTTGTTCAGAGTTCGTGTGTCTGTGTGGACTTATTTTTGGAAGTCCCAAGGTTTCTAGCCCTGAATATGTGTTCTCAAGACTCCTGGAGAGATATTTTTGGTCTGATTTTACTGCTTAGGATCTTAATATCTTTGTTTGTTTAGATAGAAATTCAATACTCTTAAATTCTTTTAATCACTTATACAACCAAGATCCTATAAAATTCAGGCTAATTTGGAGAGCTCAGGCATTACTTGGTCTTGTATAACCAGATTAAAAAAAAAAAAGCATATACCCATGCCTTCAACTACAAATCATTCCATGGATCTCATTCAAACACTATCCACCAGGCATTTACCCTTTTATTTCTACAGTAGTAATATTTATTACTTATATCATGAACTATTTATTTATGTAACCTGCTTTTTAAAATATATGTAATAACGTTACTATTGACTAAGCATAATCCTATGAGGTGTGCCCAAGGATTTCCTCCAAGTTGAACATTATAGCACTGAGGCACAAAAATAATTTTCCCAAGACCCATAACTCGTGAGAAGTGGAACTAAGATTTGAATTCAGGCAATCAGACATCACAATTGAGTGTTCCTGACAACTGTGTCCTCTAAATTTATACTCCATTTTGATTCCATGGTAACTCTATTCTCCCTCCCGAAGGGAAAAGAAAGAATAACAACAACAACAACCAAACAAAACTAGGCCACCCACCCTGTCTGCTCAAGACGTTGTGGTCCAACCAATGTCAACTATTGATGCCACATAAAGTGACTTAGTTTCTCTTCTAGTGAATTGATCCTTTCTGATGGCTAAAGCCTCCCTGCTCCTCATGACCCACGCCTTGCTCTGTACCAGGTACTCTTTCCTATGAGGGCTAGAGGTCATGCAAAAAAGCAATGTGTTTAGTATTTCTTTCTTGAGTCCCTGTCTGAAGGCCATTCCCCTCTTCTGGTGACAAGACCTTCTGGTGTTTTTGCTAGCTAACTCAGCTCTTGGGATTGGTCCCTATAGACCAATTTTGCCCTGATGTCACTGCTGACTCATAATGTCTTCCCTCCAAGTGCAGTTTTGTCCATCTTCAAATTTTGCTCAAGACAAATCTCCACAATAATTTAGTCTAGGAAATTTTTGCATTGTTTTTATGACCACACAGTTACCACAAAGGTTGTTCCACTTTGCACTCAATCTCTCAATGAGAAGAGAAAGAAGCAAGAAAGAAGTTAATGAAGGGTGGAAGAATCAGGGCAAGGAGATGAAAAATAAATAAGTTATTGGTTCAATTTATTGATTCAAAGGATAAAATTTAAAGCAAATTTCTACATATTTAAAACAGCAACTGGTAATTGTGATGTAATTAAAATTTTGATGTTGTACAGACAATGTGACAATTAACCCTTCAATTATCTCTGTGGTTTAACATAAAATAATATATACGCTAGGATAATGTAAGTTTTCCATCCATAAAAACTTTTAAATAGCAACCTTGAGCTCCACTTTTAAAGCCCAATCTTTTAAGCAGTGATTTATTTTTTTATCATTTCTAGAAATGTTACTCCAGGGGCAAAATGAGACCCAAAAAGATAAATGTTAGCAATTAAACCAGAATCTTCTATCTTATGGTAGATGGTGCATTTATAAAGCCACATAGAAAATATGAATCATCTTTATGACAATTGTTACAAGAATCATTAGTACTAGTCCTCCATTAAGTAAGGAAATAAATTGCTTTGCTTAAAATTTAATCCAACTTTCTCCTTGCATATTCACGAAAGTGAATAACATTATACATGCTAGAAGGGCAACTAAGAACCCTAAGCTCCTTGCAACAAACAACTAATACTCTTTATCATCAGAGAACATCTAAGCTTTGACAGTGTAATTAGACTGGATGGAGTATAAAGGCTTATTTGATTGTTTTGATTGACCCAGCCTGTCAAATCAAGTCAAATCTGTCAAATATCTTGACATGGACAAATAATCCCTCAAACAAGAATATTGTATTTTATAATGCATTATCGTGTGGATTGGGCACTGTATTCCCATCAATGGTACAAAATAAAGGTCCTAGATACAGCAGTAATAATAATCTTCATACAAAGACATCTACTTTCCAATAAATATTGTATGTTTCCTCTTCTATGGATATTCCAAATAATCTGTATTGCTGTACCTTTAGGTTAAATGAAAGACTTCATCAGGTATGTATTGAGCAAAAGTAAAAGCACAAATAGCAAGTAGCAGATAGGCCAACAGAGCAGCTCCGGAGAAAAACAGTGTCCAACCAGGCACGTGCAAGATCCAAAAGAGATGACTGGAGCCACATAATTGAGAGAGCACACGCAACATCCTCAAATGGAGGCTTACAACCTACAGCAGAAACCAGCCAGAGAGGCCTTGAAATTGGTGGGCCACAACTTGTGATTGAAGAACCCAACCAGAGAACAGTCGGGCCGTGGATGAGCTTCCAGCTTCCCATTCCCACCACAGGCATTTTCATAGCTGGGGTTAAGCTATAGTAACTTCTAAGGGAAGTAGTCCATTTATCCCTGTTCTTAAGTACAAATGCTTTTAATGCCCTTTCCCCATCACAAAGTTAGGTGACCTGCCAATCATCAAACAAGGAACATCAGAGGATATTTTGAGACAAACATACTTGGGTTTGAAATAGTAGCTAGATCCTATTCACTTCCCAGAATCAGCTTCTCAGGAAGCTTGAGTAGAACATGACAATTTACCAATACAGTACACATTGCAGTGTGTGTGTTGTAATACAATTTCTTTGTAATCCATTTCTTTGAATGCTTTTATCAAAAAGAAAACGGAAGTTTCTAATTTTGATCATCTATGACATTTCATCTCCCTAATATCAAGTTTTTAAAGTAGTAAGTTCTCTTTTGGTGTGCACACGTATGCACCTTTTGTTTTTTGGATAATGTTCTGGTAGCTTCCATCTTGTTTTCTTTTGAGGAAGAATAAGATGAAGGAAGAAAGTCTTTTTTTTTTTCTTTTAGATATAATGTTGTTTGAAGAGATAAGATATTTAATTATTACTTCACTTGTTTTTTATTTTTAATAGATTTCTTTTAAAGAATTCCACACTCAGGAACTGCAACTACTTCAGTCCTGTTCCACACTTTCCCACTTTTCAAGTACAAGGCCTCTTTATGTATTCCAGGATGGCCTTAAAGTCCATATGTAACCCAGGCTAGATCGAACTCTCAGAGCTCCTCCCTCTTCTTCCTCCATCCCCTCCCCCTCAAGGGGGCTGGATCACAGAAATGTGTCACCAGTCTCAGTCCTTTCCATTTATTTTTTAAACAGTTTGGTGCATATAATGTAGGTAGCTCATCAAACTCATCAGATTATTCCAACCGCATGAGCAAATAGTGAGACAGATGAAAAGCACCACAAACTTTGAAAAATGTAAAGGTGTATTAAAACCAACAGAAAGGATATTTTCTTAAAAACCAAACATTTGAAAACCTAGATACATATAGTATTTTAAGCTTTACCTTATTAATTATAATCCAGAAGCAACACTGGTATTGTAGGTGAAATATACAAAAGAGAGCTTCGAAAACTTTCCTTTAAAGTTGCTAGTTTTATCTTCTACTGAAAAGAAAGCACCTTAGACCTGTACTATTTCTATATAGTTGGCTTCTGCATTAGCCTGTGTGCATTTGGAACTCTACAGTACTGCTTTATAATCCTTTCAAATTGAAAGTGCATCAGTTCATTTGAGTCTCTGTTTCTAATGCCAGCTTAACCTCTATGCCCCCATCACAGTTTATCATGGCCACAACGCACTTGTCAAGCTAAGTTTCAGAGAGTTCTAAGGCCCTGACCATTTCTCTGCCACATGGATTTGAATGTTGGAGACCATACTTGATTCACTGAGCTCTTGCATTTTGGTCTTTGCTTTGGGGTAGTCCTTACTTCCAATCTTTGCAGGATACATCTGGGAAAGCATTTGAAAGACAAGATAGGGTGGAGAGGGAATAGAGAGAGAAAGGGAAAGGGAGAGAGAAAGAGAAAGCGGGGAGGGAGAGATGAGATGCAATGATACAAGATCTGTCAGCCTGGAAAAGCATGAGGCATTAGGCCTCAGTCACTGATTCAGTGAGACCTAGTTCAGGTGACTTCTGCGGACTCCCAGAGCCGCAAAGATAATGAGTAACCTCATCACAAGCCCTCCCTTGTTATTAACTGAAATGAATAATACCAGTCCACATCCGAGGCTGTTCTTGTCAACAGAGCAGTTATTAGAACAACTGAGTGGCTGCAACCTCGTTCTTGTTCTTTTTGACCCGTCAAGTGACTTTTAGAGCCTATGTTGTTAGTGGATAGAAGTTTGTCGCCCTGGGTCGCCATCTGAGGTTGGTTTGAATCAATTCTTTCGTCTCATGCATATTGTATCAGTTACTTTCTGTCAGCATGATAACAACTGAGCAAATCAGCTGAAAGAAGGAAACATTCATTTTGGTAACCAATCTCCATTCATGGCTTACTTGCTCTGTCACACAGCTAATTGTCCTGTGGTCAATTAGCAAGAGCATCACAGAGGAGGATACTTACCTCCTAGCATCCAGGAAGCAATGAGACTGAGTAAAGGAGCTGGGAATAATCTCTCCCCTTCAAAACTATAGCCAGAGTGACCTACTTGGTCTAGCAAGCTCACCTCTTATTAGCCCACTTAGTTGTGAACTCACTAATGGAGTAATGCATCATTGAGAACAAGAATGTCCTTACCGGACAGAAATCTCAAGGTCCAAATCAGGAGCAGAAGGAGGGGGAGCACGAGCAAGGAACTCAGGACCACGAGGGGTACACCCACACACTGAGACAATGGGGATGTTCTTTCAAGAATTCACCAAGACCAGCTAGCCTGGGTCTGAAAAAGCATGGGATAAAACCGGACTTACATAGCGGACAATGAGGACTACTGAGATCTCAAGAACAATGGCAATGGGTTTTTGATCCTACTGCACATACTGGCTTTGGGGGAGCCTAGACAGTTTGGATGCTCAACTTACTAAACCTGGATGGAGGTGGGCGGTCCTTGGACTTCCCACAGGTCAGGGAACCCTAATTGCTCTTCAAGCTGATGAGGGAGAGGGACTTGATCGGGGGAGGGGGAGGGAAATGGGAGGTGGTGACGGGGAGGAGGCAGAAATCCTTAATTAAATAAATAAATTTTTTTATAAAAAGAAAGAAACAGCAATAAAACAACTCCTAATGACAAAAAAATTCCAAAGAATGTAACATACTTAGAATATTAGCAATAAAGCTACTTCAAAAGGAAAAAAAAAAAGCATGACTTCCCTGTATGATAGTCTGTAACCAAGAATTTTGAGCTAAAATAAACGTTTTCTCCTCTAACTTGTCTTTAAAAAAAAAAGAAAAGAATGTTCTCACCCATCCCCTCTCAACTGTGCCACAAGCCTTCAGCCTGTGATGTGAGATCACTTCGTGTACCCCAGTCTGCTTTCTTTGTTTTTCCATTGATATGTCCCTCAGAGCCCCTGTGGCAGTTAATCTTGTTTCTCAACTTGACTTGTTGGAGGGAAAGCTAGAAAGCTGGTTAAGTGCATCTCTGTGTGGAACTTGGAGGCTGTTTTTAGTGAAGGCTGGCTTGTGGGTTGGGGAACTGAGTGAGAAAGATTCCCCTTCAGTGCAGGACTGTTCAGAATATTGAAACCCCCACAAACATGAGGCTATGTGCACAGGCTCCAGGTTGAAATCCAGAGGAAACCAGGGCCTTTGCGTGCAGGTTCTTTCTCTTGAGTAGGTGCCTTTTAAACATTGCTGCTTATGGCCCCATTGGGTAGCAGACTTCAGAGTCTTCATTGTTCCAATATATTACCCTTCAGGTAGCTCCTCTTACTCTAAGACATCTAGCTTCTTGGACTGAGATACCAGTCTAGAGACAACCATTAGGTAAATATCCAGCTTCTGATCCCAAATGCCAAACTAATAAATACCATCCAAGCTCTATATGCATAAGTATGTATAAGATGTATATTAAGTTCTGTGTAATATATGTATATATATACATATATAATATATTCTATTAGTTTGGGCCTTCCAATAAACCTTGACTAACATAGCCCAATGGAAAAATGACTTCTTTTGTAAAGTCATAAGAAATTTAAATGACAACTGTGTTACTTTATTTTCCAAGCACACATTAAATTGTAATTATTATACCTTGCAACAAGTTGCATCTCAAACATTGCTTCCAGGCTCTGGGGTATTGCATTAGTTACCCTTTTGCTGCTATGTTAAAACACCATGACCAAAAATGATTTCCAGAAGTAAGACTTTATTATGGCTTACAGTTCTAGTAGAGTCTTTAGTGGTAGGTAAGGCATGGCAGCAAGGGACCAGAGCATGAAACTGAGAGATCACATCTTCAACAGTAAACATGGAGTGGAGAGAGTTAGTAGAGAGAGGTTGTAAATCCTCAAAACCTGCTTGCCCAGTGATACACTTTCTGCACTAAAACCACATTACCAAAGCCTCCATAACCTTCCCAAACAAATCTGCTAACTGCGGACCAAGTGTTCAAGTCCATAAGCCTACAGAGGACATTTCTCACTCAAACTGTAACAAGTATATCTGTGATAACTTGCCATTTAGATTCAGCCCATTACCTCATAATGTTTTAATGTTAGATCTGTTTAGATGGGAATCCAATTCATCATATGGGTTTTGTTGAACGAATGTGTTAAAGAATTCCATATCTCGACATGATAGTCTAAGGATACATTTTAAATATATAAATAATTTTCATTTTATTACAATTTACTTATCGTATTGTGAAGGTGAGCATGTGCCTGTATCATCACATTTGCTGAAATAAGAGGACTGTGTGAGATATTTGATCCTCTTTTTCTACCACATGAGTCCCAGGAACTAAGTTCAGGTTGTTAGAATTGGCAGCAGGTCACTAAAACATCTCGCTGTCCCTAAATATTTCAATTTTAAATGAAATAAACAATGACCAGGATCAGTTCTAGTTGAAATATTATTTATTTACATGTTGAGAGAAAATCTATATGGGTTATGTATTATGTATATTTTCAATATAGCTACAGGGATTAGGAATACAATATGTCATCCTTAATGGTTTTAAAATTAATTATTTTGCAAGTGGAAAGAAGGAATATCAAGTTGGCAATGCAAATAATTTTAATGTATTTTTCTTCATTTTTAGATTTTCAATGTTGTAGCTAGTCCTTTTAACCCTATAAGTTTGAATACAAGTCAAGGCTAGCTAGAAAATTACTAAATTATCCTTCTTGTTCTCCTGATACTGTAATTTTAAAGAGAAACTCCATAGGTGGCCTTTTAAACAAACCATAAAAGAATTATAAAAGGGGGATAAAATAAGAGAGATTTAAAAACAAAAACCTACATTCCCTACCAAGAGCAATGAATAAATCAATGAATCAAAATAAGCCTGAGAAAAGATCCAAAATAAGCCATGTAGGGAACTAAGTAGATTGAGGGGTTAGAGGCAGAAATTACTACTAATGCAGATATTAAGGATATTCACTTCCATGGATCCAGATTGTAATACAATCTTTGTGCAAATACTTTGCAAATGTCTTCCCTAAGCAGCTTGGGAAATTATTACTCGGATGGAGGAGTATCTAGCTCACATATGCAGCATAAATATGGTGTTTTACCATAAATGGTCTTTGAATTAAGGTCGCATCATTAGCACAATATCACTCAGAATCAAAGTCTGAAATCAAATTTCATCTTTTTGCAATAATTAAACACTCCCTGGAAAGCTACAGGGACAGGATCCTAATCTCTACGAGCTCTGGATAGAGCCGCTGCATACATTTTCTCCAAATACTGGTCTAGACCAGTGGAGCCCAAACATATTTCCACCCTTGGTTGCATACAGACCCTATTTGGTAGGTATATTTTCTGAATTATTCATGATAAAATGTCCTTGCAAACAATATTAGAAAGAGGGGAAATGTATGTACACTCTGTGCGCGTGTCCTCTGTAGAGAGAGCATTTCAGATTTATGACATGCAAACCATTTTGAAGAACCCTGTGCTGTGATTCCAGATGGCTGCTTAATTTTATCATTAAATTTATTTCAAAAAATCTTCAAACATTTACCACTGATAAACTATATTGGCAAAGATATATGCAATTGATTAAAATTGATGTTTATAGCAGGTGGCCAAATTACACAAATCTGCTTTGCCGTGAAGCTGTATTAACAACACCACACATAAAACTAATCTGCCATTTTAAGAAAGCAGTTGAAGCCAGCCCAATAGCTGTTGCTTTTAAAAAATTTGACCATTTAGCAGGCCGAGCCCTACCAATGTGCTAATATCCATCTGGGAAAGAAGCCACTAAATAATCTCAAGATGCCAAATGGAATGATTACCAAACATTTTTATTTTCTTCCTAAAGATAATTAGATTGAAACCATTCTATTTTTTTTAATCTTTGTGTGTGTGTGTGTGTTTGTGTGTGTGTGTGTGTGTGTGTGTGCTTGTGTGTTTGCATGTGTGAATATGGGTTGATTTGCCATAGCATGTGTGTAGAGGTCAGAGGACAGTCTTGGGTAATGAGTCTTTGCCTTCAACCTTGCTCGAGACAAGGTCTCTTATTGGTTGTCACAGCTTTCAAAGGCTGCCTCAGTTTCCCATCTGAACATAAAATCACTAGGATTACAGATGGCTGCTACCATGCCCTGCTTTACATGACTGCTACAAGTCCACACTCTGGTCCCCCGTGTTTGTACAGCAAATTCTTTATCCACGCAGCCATCTCCTCGGGCCCTGGAAACACCTTCAAGATGTGTATTCCTCACCTCTCTTGTGCTTTAATTGCATACCTTGTAAGAAAATTGAAAAAAAAGTCATATTGACATCCAAGCCCACTTCGTGCTATCCTTGGATCTGTGTTATACGCTCAGCTAAGACAGGTGACTCCCTCTCCATATACCAACTACCCATCGGAGTCTCCAGAATCCAGCACTGTTTACAAAGAGTGATTCTAGGAGATAACCAAATCTTGCAGACAGAAAATAACTGGCTTTCCTGGACAATAATGCCCAAGACTGACAGCATAGTGGCAGGACCAGAGATTAAAATCTATTGACTGCATCTGGGCTGTAATATTCTCACATCAACAATGTATATGAGGACGACCAAGTTGTAAATCTTGTTAGCGTGAATTACTAAAGGTAAAATGATTAAAACCAAAAAAATGAAATAGGTTATATTTTAAGAGATCTTGTATCAAGAAAAAGTTTATAAAATGTGGATTCATATCTGAAATGTAATTAACTAGTAATTTGTAACATTTTCAAAATCATGTGATCCAGAATCCTTAAGACTAAGTTATAGTGGCATCAATAGGCTGTACATATGTACAAACGTATACATGTAAAGTATGTTTGTGTATATCAATATTGTCTTGGGGTTTCTGTTGCTGTGAAGAGACACCATGACCATGGAAACTGTTTTAAAAGAAAATATTTAGTTCGAGTGGCATACAGTTTCAGAGGTTTAGTCCTTTATCACTGTAGTGGGACATGGCAGCATGCAGGCAGACATGGTGCTGAGGGACATGGTTCTGGAGAAGGAACTAAGAGTTCTAAATCTCTCCACAGGCCACAGAAAATGAACTGTGACTCTGGGTGTCATTTTAGCATAGAAGTCTCACAGTGACACACTTTCTCCAACAAGACATACCTAATAATTCTACTTCCTATAGGAGTAATTTTCTTTCAACCACACATTTCTCAGATATATTTATATTAGTATCATATATATATGTATATATACATGTATATATATACACACACACTCACACGTATAGTATGTACATGCAAGCATATATAAAGATAGCATTTGGAGGGGTTATTGTTTCTTTTTTTTTTCTATTCTCTTGTTTAAGGATTTTTGTTCTTTTCTTTTGGAGACAATATAGCTCTGTCTACCCTGGAAATCACTACGCAGATGAAGCTGACGTTGAACTTCTTATCATCCAAGTTCTGGAGCAATAGGGGTGTGTGTGTGTGTGTGTGTGTGTGTGTGTGTGTGTGTGTGTGTATGCTTGTGTATGTATATGTGTGTCCGTGCTCAGTTTTATTCACTACTGAGGTTCATGCCCTCTGTTTTATGTATGTGTTTGTAGAGCATTCTAGCAACTTAGCCACATCCCAAATCCCTTGCATTTGGGTTTTAATAGTCTAACATTTGATATTGACTTGAATTCACTGGTTTAATATAAAGCCTTTAAACATCAGAGAAAGGATGCTATTAGGCTTTAGGAAAGATAGATTGGGAATAGTTCACTGTATACTGAACCACCAAATTTATTTACATGTGCAAAGATCTTGCCATTTCTCTTTCATTTGTTTGACTAACTCATGCCACTGTTTCTAGGGAATTTCACACAAATTTAAACATATACAGTTTGGGGGATATTTTATCTTTAGAGCTGTACAATTATTTCTGGTTTCCATATACCTAAAAACTTGAAACTTAGCTCTATCTACCAAAGGAATTTCTGGTCATATCTATAAGAAACAGCATACCTTCTTGTTATCAACAAGATTAAGACCATGGTCATTTCTTTTGTACTTACAGCACTTTGTCCCTTTCCTCTATTTTTCCCACTGTTAATGATTGCATCTGTTTCTGTCATCACGGATGATTATCCATACTGTGCCTACTGTTAATATGAATATTTTATTGCACATTCATTGTGCAAACACTTGCCTTCATGGACACACACAGCCCTGTTGGACTAACCTGTTCTGGGTTGCACTGAGTCAACACACAAACTCGAAATTTTTATTTATTGGAAGTCAGAAAGCTTGTTTAAGTAGAGATCTTACCTGATAATCTTAAAATCACCTCAATAGTTTTCAAAAATTATGTGCTTCAAGAAGATAAAACGTGGGCTATGAAGGGTTATAAGATGCTACTGTAGCATGCTACATGTGTTCTTTTTTTTTTTTTCATGGAAAAGGCCATATATCGTTTATTGTCCCAACATTTTATATACCCACACCAAATTGAGCGGGGAGGGGGAAAACATATTACACCATCACCTAGGCAACCAGGTGCCTGGGCTTGAGTCAAAGCTGCATCTGGCAGTCAGGTAGGCCTTGAATTTGTGTTCTTTAAGTGACTGTGTGCAAATCAGCATGCTGCTACAATGTAAAATATTTTAAGTTTTATGCAGGATACTTTCTTTTATGATTTTAAGGCTTTCTCTTAGTTTATGTGTATGAGTGTTTCACTGCACATATGTTTGTGTGCATCTTATGAATGCCTGGTACCCCCTGAGGTCAGAAGAGGACATCAGAGCTTGTCAAACTGGAGATAAAGATGGCTGCGAGCTACCATGTGGCTGCTGGAACTGAACCCAGGTCCTCTGTAAGAGCAACATGGGATTTTAACCACGGAGCCATCTCTCTGGTCCCTAAATTCTCTTTAAATCCAATTTAAATGGTAGCTCTGGAAATTGCTAAATGCATAGATTTTCCCTATCAGCATTACTGCGATTGTAGTTTAATATAAAGAGCAAAATATCTTTTAAGGCACATTATCATTCTGACTTTCTTAACACTATTAAGTACTTTTACAGTACTGGATCTCAAGGTTTAGATTTTCTGGCAGTCAAATTTCTCATAATATCCCAGGATAATGAGCAAAACTCATGTGGGTTGAGTACCTCTATGTTTTTACTAGGTTCTATTAATCAATCATTCAGTATTCTCTGCAGTAAATGAAGATAAGATTATTTAACTGGATGCAGAATGTAATACATGGAAACCCAGAATAGCCAGCAATATACAGGAATGACCACTATTCTTCCAAAGCAAGTCCCTTTTCCAACCTATTCCACCACAGTGTTCCACCCAGGGCACACACTGACCAGTGCTCCTGACCCATCCTTCCATCTGTCTGCTTGTGTGAAATTCTGCTTCTTCAGAAAGAAAATGGAACATACCAGAAGAGACCTATGTTCCTTAAAGTAAGAACACAAAAGATTAAGTAAGGTTAAAATAGAAAAAAAAAAAAAGGAGCAGGGGCTTAAAATGAAATCATCAAAATGCATTTCTTATCGCTCTCTCCTTTTCTCATAAAGAGTACACCAGTGGCTGCTATGGAAAAGACAAGGATGAGGGGAAAATACAACAGGGACCTTTTTCTTTTACTCCCTATCCCTTTGACTGTCACAACTGCCCACATTATCAATGAGGATGCCCTCTTCCCGAGGAATCCATCCTCCATGATGGAACAAGCTCTTTACAGCAAAGCCATCTATAGCACCAACCATAAGTCTTAGAATTTAATATAAAAAGTGCAATGGCCCAAAATGTGGGGTAGGCATGAGTAGATGTTTGTATAAACCATAGGAAAGCCAATGTTGTTAATAGACATTATATAGTTTAACATTAAAAGTAATGTTTAGAATCATGCAGTTTCACATTTATAGAAATGAATGGAAGGCCCCTCCTGTCTCAGTAGGGCATTCTGCTTTGCAAAAATCCCCCAATGATTAATTTAGAGTAGGAAGTCAGCCTGTTGGTTGTCCTTAGTGTGGAGGTGGGTAGACAGTCAAGTGGAAAATGTGGGGAAATCTAGTCACATGGTGTTTCTTAGTATGAGTATTCATTACACATTGCTATATTCTCTTTCTAAGACTTTATCAAGCTTTTATTTGTTGTGAGTAGCCTTCTACTTTAAATTACAAATACTTTACAAAACTTTCTATAAATAATGCTTTTTTGTGCAAATAATAAAACAAAATCTACTGTCAATATGAAGTCCAACTTTCTCCAAGCACCAGATGACTTAGACGTTCTCTGACTTGGCATTTCATCCACTAGTATGAGAATTTCTTTGCTGCTAAAAACTGAAAAGAAATGATGTAACAGCTTAAAAATTAATAAAATAAGACTTTTGTTCCTCTCCTGCTGCTACAAATTACAGTATTATCTGAGACATTTAATGTCTGGTGTTGAAAATTTGTTTCTCATGAAGCCACTAGGAAAGTATCACAACAATCCAGGGTCTTATAATATACCTTCCCCCAAGGAAAGAATTCAGCTTCATGCATTGTACATTATACATTTTCTCTGGGGACTGTTATCTTCTTTTATATACCTCTTCAAAGGGTAGGAATAAAAGTGACAGTATCTATGAACTTCTGTAACACTTGTCTTGCTAGATAGGAATAGAAGGTACAAAAGCACCATTTCTGCATCAAGATCCCATTCAGGCTGTTTCAGAAGAGAAGTGCCCTTCCTTGTTCTTTTCTCTCACTAGCCTCTACCAAAGGGTATTGGTAGTGAACTCTCTTTAAAACATATTAACTTTTTTTCCAGTACTGTCCACCACAGATAAGTTACATTTTTAAATTAACCCAACTTGTTTTCTAACTGTCAGCATAAAAGAGACAATCCATGGCCTGTGGCCTATGTAGTTTACAGGCTGGATGAGGTTTCCCATCTACTTTAAGTGTTACCAGATAGTAAACTAAGTCAAAAAAGGGAATCCTGCACAGAATCCTTTGCATTTTTGCATTTGAAATGTATATGGTCTCAAATTCTACTATATATATATATATATATATATTAAATTTAAATTAATTTTGCAGCAAAGCAAAAATTTAGCTACTTAGCACTATTTTTATTAGAATAGAAAAGTGCAAGAAATTAAGGTTTTTGGGGAAGAGGATACTGAATAATCTACAAGCTTGAAATTCAAGATAATAGATTGTGTGTAATTCCAATTATATTCATAAGAACTTGGTCTGTTTCCTTGTCTTGGGTCTGCTTTTGACCTTCTAACTTTCATTCTTCCTTGTCTTTGTTAGGGTTTCTATTGCTGTGAAGAGGCATCATGACTACAGCATCTCTTATAAAGGAAAGCATTTAACTGGGCAGTATCTTGAGCATAAAAATCCTCAAAGTCTGTCCCACACAGCGACACACTTCCTCCAACAAGGCCATACCTACTCCAATGCAGCCACATTTCCTAATAGTGTCACTGCCTATGAGCTTACGACAGCCAATTCCACTCAAACTACCACATTTCTCTTTCCCAGAGAGCGGCACAGTAGCTCCTGAGAGCTCTAGGATAAGACATCAACCTTCAACGAGCACCGTGGAGAGAAGCCTTTCTTTCTCAAAATCCAACTGTAGGACTGCCTTTGCAAAGTGGGATGTATTTGCTTTTTTTCCCTCTCTAAATAATGTTGTGTGGGCATAGGAATTGAATACTATTGCTGATCGAGATTGGTTTGTTGGTTATCATTTCAAACTTCAAGTCATGAAGTAGTGATCAGCTCAGTTGCTTAAAGAGACACAAGGTAAAGAATGATGTACACAATTATGAAAAAAATCATTGCTGATGGGGAGTCAGAAATAGTAGATAAGCAGTTGTAAACTTATTCAAATAAGGATTTTAAAATATAACCTAACTTCCTAAGCAGAATAGAAAGAACACAAATGTAAATAGTTGTGAGTTGGGTAGTGTCAGCTACACAATAAGTCCTCAGCCAGTGAGCATTCACAAATAACTCCCCCCAAACCCCTTTGCCAGGTAGCCCAAATCCCAAGTTCAACTTTAAATCTATGACCTCTTGATCATTCCCTCACTGATTCTTCCAAACTTTATAGAAAGTCAAAGTCAGTTCAATGTGGACTGGAAAAGAAAATATAGGAAAGAGATATGAGTGTATACTAGACAAATTCAACAAAAAAAAGAAAATCTATATATCCTTTCAAAAGAATAAACTCATTCTTCCCCTCCCAGGGGTCTATAGAGTCCTACACTGACACGGTAATAACAGGGGCTGTTGGCACTGCATGGAAGTACTTTGCTAAGAGACTTGGGGAAAGCATAGTCATTGCTAATTCATCTAAAAATAGCCTAGCAATTAGATGCTTTCCATGGCACCCTGAAAAGGAAGATGGTGGCCTCTCCTTCACAAAAGACTTTAAAGAGCAGAAGAGTGACTCTTTTAGCCACTAGTCTGAATGCTGTTGGGCCGAAGACAGGGAAGGCGACTCTTTCTGAGAGTTCCTGGCCTGTGATTCAGACAGTCAAACTGCTCAGTGATGGGATAATCTACAGCCCAATTGTTATAGGAGACAGCCAGGGATGAGCTAAGTGAAAAAATAAAAGACAAATTACAGGGTAAACTCTTAGACTGCTAGAAGATGGAGTCTTTTATCCAATTTTACCTGGTGTTTTGCTATTTTACTAGTTGTTATATGGTAGATTCTCTTTGGGGGGAAAATAACTTACAGTATGAATGATTGTGAAAATAAAATGCCCTATAAAATTCGTGTGATGGTATCTTTATTTCTTTGGGGATCCAAACATCCTAAGCTTTTAGGCTTGCCCATGATTTCCTAACATTACCCATTCTCCTCTCAGGGCTTTCTTTCATCAAGACCTAGATTTTCTCTTTTTTCTCCTCTGGGATAGGAATTTTATGTTTATTCCTTCTGCCAAACCAGGGCCGATTGTCACCTTTCTTTTTTGAAGCTATAAATGAAGTTTGGCTTTACTCTCAACTGGTGTTCTGTCCTGGGACTTAGCTTGCTACTGGACATGGGGTTTCCTTGTAAGTCATTAGAGAACCACACTGGTAACTTATTATTTTTCTCTTTTCAATGGAAAAGATGATGAAACTGTCACTGGTCATCTTGTTATTAGGTAATACTTTAGTTCCAACTTCATCTGTGTGAGTAGTTTTATAGATTTTACTAAAATTACACTGTTATTAATTTTGCAATGTAAAATCCAATATGCTTCTGTATCATTATTATAGTATGAGGAAGTTATGTCTTACCAGCTGCCTTGAACTCCAACTTGATTTCCCAACTGTCCTGTAAGTACTTAAAAGTAAACATGAGGTATAATTTATTCTATGTGATATAAACTTGCAGCATGGTGTCCACTACATAGTAGCATGTGTTAAATACTCAATATCTTAAAATAATTGAGAAATGAGTGAAGGAACAAAGGAGTCAAGTGCTTGGAACACAATAATATCTTGTTTATAAAATGAAGATAAAATTACATAGTCCATATACAGAGTTTATATTCAGTTATTAGTGTGTGATATAAATGCTGCGTATGACATATGGGAATGGTGGCAAGGTGCTGCATTTAGAATTTTAAATATAAGTTTTTTTTTAAAAAGCCCCAACCTGAGAAAAACCATAAGTTTATGAAAAGCTGGCTTTAATAAAACAATGAAAGGTACCTAAAGGAGAATAATTACAAATTGTCAAATTTTGATAGTCTTCTTAACTGATGGGCTCAATGAGTGAAAACTTTGGCCTGACAGATATGAGGAAGGTTATGACTGAAATAAGAATGATTTTAGAGAAATACTCAAGTGTTCATCTCTGTCTCATTTAAGAAAATGAGACTTACTCAATTCTAGTAGTCGATACATTTGTATTATGCAGACGTATTGTGCATAGTAGTGTTCTCAGATCCCGTTAAACATCCTGGTCCCCAGTTTGTGCTAGAGAGATAGCTTAGCTCTTAACATGCTTTCCGTGCAATCAAGAAAACCAGAGTTCAGTCCCCAGAAGTTATTTTAAAAAGCCAGATGTGATATTCTGACATGCTCAAGTAATTCCCATACTGGGGAAGTAGAGACAGGAAGATCCCTGGAACTTCTTGGCAAACCAGTCAATCCCAAGTCATAATTCCCAGTCCCAGTGAAAGACGGTCTTTCATTAAACTAAGTGACAGCAATTGTGATGAACATCACACAAGGATGGCTTCTAACCTCGACATACACACCCCCACATATGAACATACACCTACACCTACACACACACATGAAAATCATATTTCATCACTAATTCTCTTGTCCAGTCAACTAAATGCCTGTGTCTCTAGCTCCATTCTAGATTGCAGCCAATGGACTGCAGCACTTAAGACTGTAGAAGAATTGAGTTGAAATATTGAAAATAAGTGTCATTTGAAAGATCATATCCAAGGGAAAATAAAAAGGACTGTCCAATGGGTGACTATTAGTAGCACAAAACAAACAGGGAGAATGAAGGGAGGTATAGAATAAAACTAGGAAACCTAAATGATGGAGGAAGGTCATTGGTTAAGTAATAAAGAAACTGCTTGGCCCTCATAGGTTAAAACATAGGTGGGAGGAGTAAACAGAACAGAATTCTGGGAGGAAGAAGCTGAATCAGAGAGTGGCCATGGTTCTCCCACTCCAGGCAGATGCAGGTTAAGATCTTTCCTGGTAAGCGCACCTCGTGGTGCTGCATAGATTATTAGAAATGGGTTAAGAGGCTGAAACTAATGGGCCAGGCAGTGTTTAAAAGAATACCGTTTCCTTGTAATTATTTCAGGTAAAGCTAGCCGTGCGGGAGGCCGGGTGCCGGGAAAGTAGCCCGCTGCTCCTAACACAACACCTAAATGAAAAAATAAGAGAATTTCAGGGAGAAATTTGGTAGACATTCAAGTGATGCCTGTGGTCTCAGATCAGAAGGAAATACTGGTTTACATATGGCCATTCTATGTTTTCCAGAGTTTTAAATAATCAAAGTAATCTCATCTCATGCAATCTTGAGAAATCTAATCCTTCACCTCTTGGGTCAGAGTTGAATGACGGGCAATACCCTGACTTTCCTTTGATTCAGGACCAGAACTGATGGATTCAAAAGAGTTTGTATCAACAAGGTGCTAACTGACGGCCCAGCTTCACGTGGTACAGCATCTCACTGCTGCTTGTTGAATTCACTTTGTCTGGCCTGTAGCACTGCTGGGGGACCAGCATTCCAGCTTTTACACTGTGCGAGGCTTAGAAATCTTACTCAGAGTGGCCAAGTGAAGATCGATAGAAAAAGTGCAATTTTTCAGAATTTAACTGTATTGTCAAAGTTTCACTTGTAGCCAGGGGTGGTGGCACCTACCTGAAATCCCAACACTTGGGAGGAAGAGACAGGATGCTTTTCCTATACAGTTAGACCCAGAATCAAAACAATAACAGCAACAAAATACTTGCCATGAGTGGGAATAGAAATTTTGTTGCCAGTGATTTTATTTCAGTTAGTCTGCTAATTAATAACGAGAGGGATGTCTTCCTGCAAAGGTGAGAATGGGGAAATGAACTCGCGGAATAAGGATATGTTTCCTATTCAAAGAATTCGTATATGGAATCCCTCATTTTATTGTAGCTTACGGTTGGGCGGGGGAAAGGTTGAAGATTTTCAAATCAGTCAACAGCCCCAAAAAGACTTCAGTTAGAAAAAAACATTTTTCAATCGCAATTCAGGATACTGTAAGTCCAACTCAGCCCAATTTAACCAAAGGAAAAAAAATCAAAGTCTGACTTCTTGCATTTGAAAGAACTTTTTGATAGAAATACATGAAATAAAATCAATATAAAGAATTTAAGACAGGTGTGGTGGCATGAGCCTTTAATCATAGCACTTCGAAGAAAGAGGTGGGGGCCTCTCTGTGAGTTCCAGGCCAGCCTCATCTACAGAGTGAGTTATAGCAAAGAAGGGCTGCAAAGTGAAACCCTACTTTTAAAAAGGGGTGGGGGATACTTCATAACTAAATATTGCTTAGGATTCTGAAACTCTTTAAACAAGATATGGTAAATACCACCAAAAAAGTATTTCAAACAAACATTAAATCCATGAAATTCTTGGGTGCATAAGGAAAAGAGGCCTGAATCTAAGAATCGTCATCCCAGAGCACACCTTTGTTCTCCTGAGAAAGCATCCCTTGCCCCATTGAGAAGGATGCTTCAAAGGCAGCATCATGAAAATGAACATTGTCTAAAGCTGCTTCGCACATTATGGTGCTTTTTACAAGACTTTCAGCATTGTGACAAGGCTTTCTTACATCTCTGACTTTGTTCTGCTTCCAAAAATACTGCATGAATGTAGAGCACAATATTGAGTTCCAAAAAAATTACATGCTATTAGATTTGATGCAAAAACAAAACAGAGTCCTAGCTTCAGCTTTAGCTCTGTGCAATTATGCAGTCAGAAACTGTCCAAAACGAGACTGCAACACAAAGAAATCTTACTACTACAAACTGTCCAGAAATGAGACTATAACATAAAAACATCTTACTATATTTTTTTCTTTTTGTTCCAGGCTTTGAAAGTTTTAAATGTGAAACAGTCATTCTACCATTGAGCTCTGTCCCCACAACCCTATAGTCTCTTAGTCAACCCTGTTATCATGAGTCACCTTTTAAATAATTCTATTTCTGCTAGCTGTCACCTCTCCTAATGTCTTTGCATCCTTTTCTCTTGCTATGAAAAAAAAAAATACTCTGGCGAAAGGAACTCAAGAGAGAAAAAGTTCATTTTAGCTCAAAGACATATCATATTGGGAAAGTCAGGATAGAATAACCTAACGCAGCTGGTCACATCACCTGAATGAATGCCTGTATGGTAATACTCAATTGGCTTTCTCTATCCCTGTACAGTCCATGTTCCCTGCGTAGGGAATAGTGCCACCCACAGTATCTTGGATCATCCCACCTCGATTAACATAACCAAAGCAACCCCCAATAGACAGGTCCAGAGACCATTCTTACGGGCGATTTAACTGAGTCTAGTGAATATTGAATATTTTTGCCTAGTGTATTTCCAAGTCTTTCTGATTTCAACAAGTATCTGGTGTGTTTAATAGTCTAAAACAAAACAAAAAAAAAATCTGAATGTCTTTAAATGTGAGAGGCAGTGCTAATCAAAGTAAGTTAAAATAGCATGTAAATTTTCACTTGTTTCAAACATGATGCCCCCTTTGAGTGTTGTATCAGCTTGCTGTGAATTCCTTCGTCACCCTTCCACTTGGCTTTTCCCGTTTTTTGATACCTTTACTTTCAAGATTTACATTTTGTTTTACCTTCTATAGAGTCATATTTTCACAACCTCATCTCTATCCACCCTAACCTGTCCTTCATATTTGAACATCCTTCATCCCAAGGTGTCAAACACCTTCCCGCTCTAATTTACGTAGATCATCACTCAGACTTGACCCTACTTGTCACAACTCCCTTTGAATACATCTTCTGAAAGAGGGCACAACTATTATTCACACTGCTGTAGTTTGTCAAGAAGATAAAACAGCTATCGTTCAGAACTTCAAGCCTGGTGCTCCTGGTTTATGTTCCTACAGTACTGTGTCCACATAAATGAAAATCAATGGGAAGTTCATGGAGAACAATTACCACAGGGAGACTCGGGCACTACTCATAACATTCGTACAGAGCAAAAGAGAAAACATTTTGAGCAAATGGCTGAAAACAAGTTAGAAAAGCTGAAGAAGAAAGGGTCGGATGTGTTTATGATGCTTACCTTTAAGTAATCTATAACTTGACTTTGGGTTTAATATGCCTCCACTTCACATTTAAACAAAACACTCCTGTTGTGAAAACCCTGGGAGAGGTAGCCAGATTGGGACAATTGGCCCCGGCATACTAGAGGATTCCTATATCTTTTCATTCTCTGGGTTATAAGAAATGAGGTCTGAAAGGTCGGAGTAGTTCTCAAATCATAAGTGTAATGAACAGCTAAATCACAAATAGCTCCATTCTCTCCAAGTTCATCTGGAGCTCACACACACACACACACACACACACACACACACACATATATACCCGGAAGACAGAATAGTCTGGCCTCTTCTGTACTCCCATTGACCAAAATGTTGTTCTGTAGAAATCTATAAAATGAGTTCTGATAGAAGATACAGCCTTGCCTGGTCATATGAGTTACAATCCCAGATACTAAAGAGACAGAAGCAGAAGAATTACCAATAGAAAGCCTGCCGGGGCCACTTAGTGAGATACTGTCTTAAAATAAAAACTAAGCAAAAGGCAGAATCAGGGCTCAGTGGTAGAGGAACATCTGCCTAGTACATATGAGGTTCACTCGCCAGAACTATAAAAAGAAATCAATTGGGGTTGGAGAGATGGCTCAGAGGTTAAGAGCATTGCCTGCTCTTCCAAAGGTCCTGAGTTCAATTCCCAGCAACCACATGGTGGCTCACAACCATCTGTAATGAGGTCTGGTGCCCTCTTCTGGCCTGCAGACAGACACACAGACAGAACATTGTATACATAATAAATAAAATAAAAAGAAATCAATTGTTAATAATGATTGTTTATAAACATTTGCTGAGTATTTCATATGTGCGCTAGCTTGTTGTTATCTATGTTAATTATTCACTCAGTGATTGCTGAAAGATGGTATAGACAGTGGCTAGTACCGTGGATTCTAGAGTCAGACTTTAAGACAGACAGATTTCTGTGTCTGCTCCATCTGTGCTACCATAAGTATACAGAGTATTTAGTACTTTGTAGTACTTAGCCCACAGTGTTTATGCAACTAATGTTCCTCTAGATATGTGTATAGAAAATATCCCTAGTAATAATGCTGCCATCATAAATTAGCGTCCATGCAGTGGCTTGAAAGAACACAAAATTATTATCGTAATTCCAAAAATCTTAAGTTCAGAGTAGACCCCATTGGGCTAGAAGTTAGGTAACCAGAGGACTGAATTCCTGCACTGAAGGTACGGGAAGACTCTGTCTTCTTGCCTTGTTCAGGTTATCCATACATAATCACTGGTGCAATGTAAACTTTGTCAATATAATTGATTTAATAAAAAGCTGAGTGGATAATATCTAGGCAGGATTTCCAGGCACAGAGGATGCTGGAAGGAAGAAGGTGAAGATGCCAAGAGATGCAGAGCAAGCAGGATGGGCACTATAGAAATGAAATAAAGCCACGAGGCAGAGAGTAAACTGACAGAAATGGGTTAATTTAAGTTTTAAGAACTAGTCAGAAACAAGCCTAAGCTATCAGAGCTATCAACTGAGCTTTCCTAATTAAGAATAGGTCTCTATGCTGTGATTTGGAAGCTGGACTATGGAACAGAGAAAGATTCTCAACAGGTCATTAACATCTGCATGACCAGGAAGTCACACTGAGTCATTGACTGTGGTCCTCATGTCATAGTCTTCCACATCAATTACATTACACCCATGCCGGATGCAGGAGCTTTTCCTTGCTCAAAAGTCAATTGATGGGCAGCCTTAATGCCACCTGCCCTCCCCATGAAATTCTACCAATACAGTTTGGCCAAATAGCTAGGGAAGAGCACTAGCTTTTGGGGGGGAGGTGGGGGGCTGTTCTTTAGCCTATTACAAACTGAGTAGCTACACAGTATTATTTAATCTGCTGTTGCTAACATCTTAAGTGATATGTAATAAGAAAATAAGTGACTAGCACCATAAGAAGCAATCATAGAATGAACTCAATACGTTGTTCACTGAATGAAACATAATATCATCATAATTTTTATGGATAAATATTCCCATGACAAGCAATCAAATCCAATTTCACAATATGGAAATGTAGAAATATAGGATGGTGTGTGATTTTTTAACACGATTTTCAGGTTTTAATGATAAAGTTTATTTTAATTGTTAGTAAGAGTGATACAAAAACCACAAAAATGTCTGATCTGTCAGAAGAAATGTTTATTTTTTTTCAAAGTGCTAAAGACCGGTGTGGACCAGTTCACATCTCAGCACACTAGCTCTTCAGTCTACTTTCAAAATGGGATCCATATGGGCTACAGTTTTCCTTCAGGGCAGGGATTTTGATCAGAGCTACCTAACAATTTTGCCTTACTGTCATTTTTTAAAAACCAGTAAGCGCTATGAACTCTTTTCCTCCCTTAGCCTCATTTGTCAAAGACACCCAGTCACAATTATACTCACAATTTTGAGTTTTCTGTTATTCCCTGAAGCTTATAAAATGGCTCCAAATTCCCATGTTCCTGACTTCCATAGCCTCTCCTGCTCCGCCCTGCCCCACCCAAGGCTAAGGGAGCATCCTGGAAGAGAGATTGGATGGAAAGATGTAAAAGCAGGGTAAGTGTGGTACTCACTCAAGTCAATAAAATCAGTCAGCCTTCCTACAGGCAGCACTAACTGGTCTCTGTGGTTTGTTTTTAAAAAGGTGAGGGAGAGAATACAAAGGGGCAGATCTGTGCTGGGTACCTTGGAGAGCAAGAAAGAGACATTAGGTTGCATACAATCAAGAAGCATTGTTTACATGTATGTAGCTGTCAAATAAAAAAAGAAATGTATTCTACTGAAAATAGCTAGGTATGGCAGCACACACCTTCAATCTCAGCACTCAGGAAGCAGAGTCAGTTGAGGTCAGCCTGGTCTACAGAGGAAGTTCCAGGACAGCGGGGCTACACAGAGAAGCTCTGTCTCATAAAACCAACCAATCAATCAATCATCAATCAATAAGTAAATAATAAAACACTCCTTTTCTGAAATATACAGAAATAAATAGACAAAGAGAAAATAGAGTACTAAAGATAAAATAGCAGCCAAAAATGACCGTGTCCCTCGTCTTGAACCAGTACATAACTCATGCTCAAAACTGGTTGGCCCTTTACCTCTGTTTTTCTCCTCTATGCCTGAGGCCTTGAAGCTATGAGTCAGGCAGTAGAAAGAAGAACTGGTTCACTGAGATGGTTTGACAAAATGAATGCAACCACCGCCATTTGTCTGACAAGTAAAGCCTTCTTTCTCCCTTAGAACAGGAGAATTCTGAGCATCCTTTGGGATCACTGCACCCATATACAGCGCCAGGCAGTGCATATATTTAAGTCACAAGACTAACACATATCTCAAAAAGAAAATTAGCGTTGAAGGCATAGAAGAGAATTTAAAAACTTAAATCCACACACTTTTTATATTTCTGCTTCTTTTGTTACAAGTAATTATAAAGTAATTAAAAAAAAAAAAAACAAAAGTCTGCATACCTCCTGGAAAAAGCCTGACGCCTTAAATATACATGCAAATGCTTCCTTCTCTTCCTCAAAGGTCATTCCTTCTGCCTGAGACCTTGTCAATCACTGCATCTTAACCCTCACTAGCTCTCCTTCCCTCTCATGACAGAAGCAATGAAATAAATATGCGAGCAGTTAATTCCACAGGGAATGCTGTGGATGAACTCAATCATGGGGGAGCAGCCAGAAAGGAAAGGACTACTTGTTTAGCTTATTATTTTACACTAAACTATTCCTTCAAACCTTCTCCCTTCCTCTTTTATAATTTTTTATTAATTTATTTTAGCGTATTTTCCCATGCTAAGGGGGCAGTGTATAACATTCTGATGCATGCTTACAGTACATAGTATATAAATTACGTTGAACATATCCCCCTGACTCTTCTGAATCTCTATTAGTTCTTCCTGCAGAAAACATTCAAAATCCTATCTAGAGCTTTTGGTAGTTTTTGTTGTTGTTGCTTTGGTTTTGTATTTTTGTTGCTGCTGCTGTTTGGTTTTTCAAGCAAGATTACTATGAATAACAGCTCTGGTTGTCCTAGAACTCAGTCTGTAGACCAGGCTGGCCTTGAACTCACAGAGATTCTCCTGTCTTTGCCTCCCTAGGGCTGAGATTAAAGATATGCATCAGCCACAGCTTCCTGGCTCCTTTCTAGGTTTTTACTAAAAGTCTCAACATTTGTTTATTGTGTGTGTACACATACACACTTATACACATGCGTGCATCTGCACACAGCACATATGTAGAGATCAGAGAGTGAACATCTGGGAGTCATTACCCTCCTTCCGCCATGTGGATCCTGGGAATAAAGTAGGTCTTCAGGCTTGGTGGTAGGCATCCTCACCTCTGATCCTCTTCAGCC
Organism: Microtus ochrogaster; assembly: GCF_000317375.1. Taxonomy (NCBI): domain Eukaryota; kingdom Metazoa; phylum Chordata; class Mammalia; order Rodentia; family Cricetidae; genus Microtus; species Microtus ochrogaster. The sequence continues at coordinate 40,967,148 of NC_022034.1, read as the reverse complement.
CCAAAGAGCAGGAGCTACTTCTTCTTTTTATGAATGAATCCCCTGTTATCTTTACCTCTGTAGCCATGGATACACACTGAAGGTGTGCCAAGACCTTGATACATCTTTAGAGAAACTCTAAACAGGCTGTTCATTTTCTCTAAGCGTACCCTTGATTCCACCATTTCTGCAGAGCTCCAGACCGACTGGAAATCAGCTATTGTTGTTGCTATTTTGGCATTAGAGGGCAATCCAAGCCTAAGTTTATATCCTGCCAATGCATTTGTCAGGAGAAAACAGGAAAACCCCAAGGAAAAGTCCTGTGTACTAAGGAACACCTTGATTGGGAAGAGACACTTTGTTTGTCCCTATCTACAGGCCTGTGGTTAGGTTCTGCAGGATTCGGCACAGCCAAGGACAAAGTTGCCCCGAACAGACAACCAGTTCTTACGTCATCTCTATGGCTGTAATGCCACCACACTTCATCACACCCTGTACCTACAAGCATATCGCTGCAATCAGACCAAGACTTCCATTGCTGTGGGTTGCCTTTTTCTTGAAGCTCAAGACCACTGCAGCCAGTTTTTTTTTTTTTGGGGGGGGGGGGGTTCTAGTAAAGTCAGTCCCGTGACCACCTAAGTACATATTAGGGAAGACTGTGCTTAAGTCCCTTGGATCAAAGATCCTGGACAACCCACAGTCCCAGTAATGGACAGCGGTAAGCAAGGCTCATTCCACAACTAGAAATTAATCTGGCTCACACTTGAGTCAGTCTGAAAGGCAGACATGTCTCTGCTTAATGCTGAATCTGATCGAGAGGTTGCTTGTCTGCAGGACCCCTTCAGTTTCTATCAAATGTTGATGTTACTATGAAAACCTTGGGACTGGACTTGAGGACAATGTCTCTTGCTGGTTCTTATCAGTGGTTGGAGTCCAGCATTCAGCTCTGCAGCACAGGCTGGGAGAGACTGGGGTTGTAATGAGCATCTTCCTGGGGCAGTTCTACCAACTCAACCCTGCCTGGCAGTCAAATCAGTGGGGCTTTGCAAGAACTTAGTGTCATTGGTTGGGCCCGACACTAGCTTTCAAAATATAAAACCTGATTTTAATTTACCATCTCTCCCACAGGAAGAGGCATCTCTCAGTGTGCTGGGATGCTTAGAGATGGAGAGACGTGACAAGCCTTCCCTTTCTGCTTCTATAATAGTGTTTCGATTTCGCTATATTAAAAAAGGAAGAGCTCTTGTATCTCACCTGGTTTTCTTAGCTCTTATAAAAACAGTCAGTGTAACTGTTCACTTTAGTGAGTTACGCGTTATCAGACAGTTTTACTTAGCCACCATCTCACTTACTCTGCCTCTCCCTGCTGAGTTCAGGTATAAACTTCATAATAAGGGGGAAATATAAGAGGTAGGACAACACTCCAATACATCTGTAAATACAAAATATTTTACAAACCCAGTAAAAATATAACTTAATATATTTTTCAGTGGATAAAATTAATTCATGCATATGAACTGAAATGGAGAAAGAACAATGAATGTAAAGATAGTTTTCACCATTTAAGAATGTGAATTTTAAGCCAGGCGGTGGTGGTGCACGCCTTGAATCCCAGCACTCGGGAGGCAGAGGCAGGCGGATCTCTGTGAGTTCGAGGTTAGCCTGGTCTACAAGAGCTAGTTCCAGGACAGGAACCAAAATCTACGGAGAAACCCTGTCTTGAAAAAATAAAAAAAAAAAGAATGTGAGTTTTATAATCAAATATAATGAAAATAAAAGAGTCAAGATCAAGTAAGAAAATACTAGAAGATAAATAATATTAAAAATTGAAATTATAGAAGAACTCATACAAATAAGACAGAAAATACTAACAAGATGTCCAGGAGTTCTTAAATCACAATAACTGAAGTCATAGCTTTTACAATGAAATTCATCTCTGAAAGTTAAAATACTTTTGAAAAATGGAGATATACTTACTCAACCATTCAGTTATAAGAACTATTCAATTATAAATTCATTTGGCAACAAGTATTTGTGGAAAAAGAGCTTTGGAAATTTCCATTCCCATGACTAGTTAGCAGAGACTATACTGTAACTTGAATAAGAATGCTGTGCAGTTATAGCTAAAGGAGGGGTCTATAAAGGAAACACAAATTAGTGTGCAGTGAGGGTCCCAAGAGAGAAGATCTATAGGGAGTGTCTAGCAGTGTCCAGGGGAGAAGAGTTAAGTCAACTGACCAAAACTTCCTTGCTGGCAAGAGAGATTTGTGCCCTGAGACTGACAAGTATCATCTTCTGTAGGTCATTTTCCTGGTGATGTCACCCTGTCAGATACAGCATATTGCCTGGTAAACTGTTGAAGTGTCTTTGAGGGACAGAATTATTTTCTCTGCCAGGATAAGAAGAGAGAGTTGTACACGGAAATATGAATTCCTTCTTCTTCCAGCCTTTAGCTAAGTCCTGATGAGTGAATCTCTGTGAGGAAACTCTGGGGATGAAAATGAACAATGTCTTATGCCAGTCTCCATCCAATGGTCACACAGATGGTCTTGGTTAAATTAAATGGTCCATGCAACAAAACAAAAAGTCATGAATCTAGGAGAGGCACAGATAGGGAAGACAGGAGACTGATGGAGAGGGAAGGGAGATTAACAAGAATGTGTTGGAAGTAACCAGAAATGTAGTGGACCCATAAGTGAAATTGTCGAAGAGCCAACCCAGAAGCACTGGAGGAAGGAAGGAAGTGTCATAGAGATATCTCAGGACCAGATACAGCTCAAATCAACAGTCAGAATAGAAAGTAAGACTTTGGACAGAATATGCATGTACACACATACTGTGAAAAAAATAGCTGTCAGGATCCTACATAACAAAGATTAAATGCAAGACCCAGAGCAACCAATCTGTTTTGAGGTGAACTTCACTATGTCCCAGAATGAATCTCAAAAACATTTATAGTAATATGAAAACATCCAATCTAACAAGATGAATTTCACAAAGTCTGCTGCAGAGACAGGAAAATAAGACTCCTAATGAGCAGAAACATACATCAAAACTGGCTTCTAAATCACAAAGATGATAGAACGTGTAAACAAAGACAAATAAACCAGTTAATACAAAGCTGGACAATTACAATGAAAGATTTGAAATAGAGAGATCCATGATATAAAATGACCTCAAGTAAACTAGAGACAGACAAGAGTGCAAAATCCTCAAAACGTTCCTCAAGTCCAACACAGCAGCCATCATAAAGGAAAAATCAAAGCCTTGGGGATGGAGAGATGGTTCCATGAATACCAAGGGCTGCTTTCCCAGAGGTCTCAGGTTCAGTTCCTAGTCCCCATATGGTTTCTCAAAACTATCTATAACTTCAATTTCAGGGGAATCCAGTGCCCTTTTGTAACCCTCACAGTCATGGTAGGCAGCCACATACAAGAAGGCAAACAATCAAACACAGTAAATAAAGAAATATTTTTAAAATCTTTTAAAAATTGCAACCTAAGTTTAAAAGTTAAAGATATGGAATTTTTAAATAAATCATAAGAGAAAGTACAGCTTTGGTATATTCTTTGTTTTGCTTACTGTTTTTTTTTTTTGCTTACTGTTTTTATATAGTACATTGCAATTATGAGCCCAAAACAAAAGATCATCTTTCATCAAGATGGCAATGACTGAAAGAACTGTGCTTTATAGAACAACAACCAAAAAAAAGGTCAGTGTGAACTGGGAGTTAACATTCATCTTAGACATAGTTGACAAAGATAAACCTAAACTTCTGCAACACCAAAATACAAAGATAAGCATTTCATATTCAGTAAGCATACAAAACACTGGAACACTAGAGCAACCAATATGAAACTAAAGTTAATGATGTTCCTAAATACCTAGTAACAATTAGTAACACTTTATATGTCTGACAAAGCAAAAGAGTGTCAACACTGTGAGGTGACAGGGTCTTGTACACTGTTGATGGGACTCGGAAGGTCGACCATCATTTGAAAACCATTTTAGACTTCCTTGTAAAATGAAATACACACTTAGTGTTTGAAACCATCTAGTTTCTGGTTCTAAAATTTCCTTAGGGGAAGATGTATCTAAAGAATGCCCACTATTATGTCAGGACAATGAGCCGGAGCATGTCCACACATTGGACTGTTCTATAAAATGTCTCTCGTGAAGATCATGCATAAAGTATATATTTGTTAAAACATACTAAATTATGTGATAATAGATACAGTCCTGGATATGAATTTAATATCAATAAAATTTCTTACATGTGTAGATGGTCTCCACAAACAAACTAAATTGGTATGTTGATCTCTTTTCATTGCTCTGACAAAACAACTGAGAAATTAAGCTGAATCAGGAAACATTCACTTGAGATTCCTGGTTGTCAGGATTTCAGTTCTCAGGCTCCATTTTAGAGGAGACTCTGATAAAGCTGAACATCACAGATAGCAGATTCAGAGACTAGAACTTCTCATTGTAGTGGCTTTAAAAAGCAGAGACTGTGCAAGACGAAAGGTCCAGAGATCTGCTTTCCACAGCACATCTTAGATGATCCAGTTCCTCTGACAAGGGCCCACATCCTAAGAGGTTTCAGCAGCACTGATTTCATCAATACATTAGTACACTAACAAGCTTAGAGTCCTTATGACCCAGTCACCTTTCTTGAAGCCCAAACTGTTACTTCTATTTGTTTTTTTTTTCCCCAGGGGGAAAAAAACTTCACAATAAACAATGGATAATAGCTACAGCTTGTCTTGCAGTTTTCAAGGAACTAATTGGTAAGGAAAAGTAATGAGCAACTTTGCATGGATGAGAGCTGGAAATTGTGTTTCAAATTACTGCTCATAAGCAAGCTTCACTTAGGGCATTCTCCCAATACTGAAGCCGAGATAACGCTTGTGTAGATGCTAAGCACCCGCTGTCTCCAGCCTCTCTAGCTAGACCAATAGGCTCATGAACAAGACAGTCAAGGCATCATGTACAGATACTGCACATGTTGCTAAAGCACATAGCTTTATTTTCAGTGAGTCTATTCTTGTTACCATGATTCTACTTATTGGTCCCATCCCCCAAGGAATCTGGGAACCCAGTTAAGCATTTACATCATAGAAGCAGGAAAACATGTTTCACCAGAATAAACATGGGTATAAATACTCTTCCCTGGATACTCTGCTTTTGTATTAACCATTAACTGTGGGCTAAAGGAATGTTTTGGTTTTCTCTAATAATAGCCACTCATCTTCATTTGCAGCCAAAGAATATGTGTACCATCCAGGAATGAGAGAAAGGCTCACGCCCATGTAATTTATTGGTTTTATCATGTACCACATCAGCTCAAGTTGGTTTGCGTATGACAGCTATGCAGTACCATATGAAAGCCCACATTCCAGTGTCGGCTAACATAATAGAGTAACATCTCATTTGGAGTGGGCTGTCCTGTAAGATCTTATATGTCTTCTGAATCAGCAACCAGTATCGAACAATCTTCTCCCACTGCCAGAGTCCTTCAAAAGATGCATGAATCAAAAGATGGAAAGGGGAATAGAGGTGGTTCCTGCCTCCATTACCCAAACAGAGCCAATCACAAGAATTTGGATTCTTCTCTCCAATGTTCTAGCTCTGTACATTTGGATATGTTGTTGCTAAAAACTAAATGGAACTTGTTGCTTAAACTACACCATGTAACTTTGAGAGATCTTTATACTATCAAAGCACCAGGAAAAGAAGGATTTTCTGTACTAACTGCAGGGATAACAGTGATTATTGAAAGAACAACAGTAACAGAAAAACTCTCGGCTCCAAACCTAGAAAACGTAGGATTCAAGGAATGTTGTTAATTGCCTCAGTATTTGTGTGTTCACTGTCAGAGGCTAATAAAGGAATAGTCAATCCAATAGAGGCAAGGCTTTTATTCTTCGGGCCATTAAAAATTAAGTTTTACATTACCTCATCAGGAAAAAATCAAGACCAGACAAGGTGATTACTGAAGAGGAGAGGGATGGATAGTAAGAGGAAGAAACTAAAGATACTAATTATGACATTTTCTTCATTGGCAGAAATAGGGCTAATGGATGCTAAGTTCATTTCTTTTCCTTATTTATAAAATAGGTATATGAATATATTAGCCATATTTTGCTATTCTTATCTTTTATCTATTATCAAACGTGTTAGTCGTGATGAGCCCGATACTTATGGTTTGGTCTGTAAGCTGCAGGTATCAAAGAAGAATTACAACTCAGTTGGAAAAGAGAGTAGACGCCACCCAGAAACAGAGTGAGTCAGATCTTCACATTCACCCCTGCACAGGGCTGATAAACTGAGTGTGGTCGGACAGACACACTTCTACCACATCACACAGCTTTGAAATGTGAGGGGAGGAATGTATGCGGAGCCAGAATTGGCTAAGTTTGGATAACACCAGGTTGACTCAGATTGGCGTTAGTACTGTTCATCTTTTATCATTTTGTCTGCTTCAAAAGAAGGATATCTGAAATTCCATCATCCAGAATTCCTTACGTAGATGGTTATAGATTCGACTGAATATGACAAACTAGCATGAAAACAAGGAAGGTATCAAAGGAGAATGGGTATTTTTTTCCTGGAAGCAACTAAATCAACGCGCAGGCAAGAATGAGAAGCTCCAAATCAGTGGCCATGGTGGTTCCCATGGGACGACTGACAACGACATCTTGGAGATTCTTGTGAATTATAAAAGCTTCCAGATGACCTTTTAAGACTCCTTTCTAGGGACTGGAGAGATAGTTCAGTGGTTATGTGCATGTACTTTTTTTATTATTATTTCAAACAAATTACTTTATTTTAGATCAGTGAAAAATAAGAACATTTTTAAGTTATTCTTTCCCCTAGTTCTATCTTTATACAGAATAAATTTCTGACCTACATTGGCCATGTTTTTCTTTCTGAGTTAATCCTTCTAATGTTTTTGATAGGCACAATTGATTTCAGCAAATTTCTCAATGGTTTTCTGGAAGGAATGTATCACTTTTTATTGCTTTTGTGGGATTATTCTATAATAGTGTTAATTCTAGATTTTTTTAAATTTGATGCTTGTTTTTTATTACCAAATGTTTCATGCTTCGCTCTCATCTCTAATGGATGGTTTCTGAGAAATTAAAAATAATTCTTACTCTAGGTCCTTCTGAAAGATGATTTTTACCTCTTACCTATTTCAGATTTTTTCTTCAATTTGTGTCTCTTGAAAGTGGCATGCCCATAAGTTGTTTTGGTTTTCTTATCCTACTTGATCATCTGCACAGTTCTTGGTTCTTGGCAGTCCCTGAATAGTAATCAATACAAGCTGAAAGTAGGCAAAAGAGAAGTAGTCAATAGTAGTGTCTCTGTTATATAAAACTGACATCTACTAAACACTATCTAGGTCCACCTTCCTGATAGGTCCTCCTATGCTGGAGGCATTTGGAATTGAAATCCATCAGAAATGAAGTATAGTGGACATGGCAGTGACCAAGAGATGGAGAGAAGGAAGAGGCAGAATCAGCGTGAGAATGAAAGTGTACTGCCCATATGGTCATTCAACGTAGATAAAGAACAAATATGAAAATACAAGGTGTTTACGAATGTAACTTGATTCAACCATATGTATAATTTGATGAAAATTAGGTAAGAAATGGTGATTATGATATATTGCTATAATACCATCTCATTTATCATAAGAAATTGTCAAAGGAAATTAAACAAATTATCCAAAGAAAATACTCAG